>NC_074683.1:5462454-5622454 GCF_029448725.1 Salvelinus fontinalis
ACTGTTTGTGAAACCTTTGACATGTTTGCATACTGGGCCATGAGCAGGAAACCACCTTCTCCCAAGTTGGGAAAGTCTTCCTATGGGAAGGACATATGGGATGGAGAACAAAGAGAGACATTTGGATGACTGACTAAGAGCTAACACAACCAACTCACAATACAATGTTACAGATCTGCTATCTTAATTTGATCACTATTGTCGCAGATCATTTCCCTGCGCAGCAGGAAATGCAAATTGTTGTGTATTATATGTTTAAAAAGGCTTCTAAAGTTTGTAATTTGCACTTTAACATTTAACATCAGACTCGATTTGCCCTGACATAAAATGCATCAACCCCTGCAAAAATATCCATTAATTATAATCCACATAATAATTGACATTTCCTGTTGATGCAGGATTATTTTCCTGCTGTGAGAAGCAGGGTCAAACTAAGATGGTGTATTTGTATCCGTCTGTTCCAGGAGGTAAAATAGATGTAGATACCTTTCTACCCCTCTCTCCCTCTTCCCCCTGTCTTATCCTCTTCAGTAACAGAATGACACTGGCAGACACACGCTGACATACGCCTCAACAATACCCAGTGTGTTAAAATATTAACTTGCTCTGCCTTGTTAAACAAGGTAGCTAGTCTCTCTCTATCTCCTGGTCATAAAGGCCTTCTGTCTGTTCACCAGGCAGGGCCATAAACCTGGGGTCTGTCCCTCGCCCCCCTGCCCGGCCCGAGGTCCCCTTGTCAGGCTAACGCAACAGTGGCATCTGCCCTCAGGACCACTCACAAAGAGCAGTATGGAACTCTTAATGGTGTTGGATACAGACAGACCTGGAGCTTGGAGGGAGGTCGAGGGAGACATATGAAGAAAAGAACGGTCTTTAGAAACACGGGTGGGAGTTGTGTACGGCAGAGTGTGTGTTTGTGTGTGTGTGTGTGTGTGTGTGTGCGTTCTTGCGAGTCAGTGTGTGTGTTTTGTCAAAGTAGGCCAGCTGCCCTTTCAAAGGGTTCTGTGCTCCTCGTCTCACCCTTTCCCCTGTCTCTGTCCTCTCTCCTCTCCCCTGTCACTGATCCCTGCTCTTTGTGAACCTCCTTCCCTCTCTCCTTCCCTCTCCAGGAACCATTGATGGGGGATTAACTCTCTAAGTGTCAATCAATACTATTTTCTTTCTTTCCTCTCCCCCCCTTCCCCTCTTCTCCCCTCTCTCGTTCTAGCTGCAGAGAATTTTAATTGCAGGTTAAGCCATGAGGAGGATGCCTGGCAGTGTTTTTTTTCTTCCATTCCTCCATTCCGTTCTGTTCCTTCCCTTTTTTTCTCAAGCTGTTTGCTCAGCTCTGGGTGGCTGGGTTTGGAGATGGAGGGAGAGAGAAGAAAGAGGAGAGGGAGAAAAGAGCTGTCAGAGAAAACAGTAATAAACATCTATTAGAACTCTCAGCTGTCAGGAATGGAGAGCTCGTTAGTTGTGTGTACTACGTGTGTATGTGAGCAGCATGTGTGTGTGTGTGCGTGTGCGTGTGTGCGTGCGTGTCTATGCCTGGGTTCAAATAAAGGTTCATCATCTTTAACCAGAAGTCAACCCATCACAACACACTTTCTCAGTCCTGTTTATCAAAAACACAACGTCGACGCAAAAAGTGTGTGTGGAAAAAGTGGGAGAATGAGAAATGGAAAGTTTCAAAAGAGTAAATATTTGTCCCCTCGAAACGGAACACCATAAAATGGCCCGGCTGCATTTATGTTGTGTGAATATAAATGTGGAACAGTTTCCTGTGTGAACAAACAATATTTTTATCGCCCTCCCACAAAGTGTTTTGGTTGCTTGAAACCTCCACCGCAGCAGAGATAAGACACACACACACACGCACGCACGCACGCACGCACGCACGCACACACACACACACACACACACACACACACACACACACACACACACACACACACACACACGCACACACACACAGGTGCAGTATCATAGTGTGAGGTTAGCGCAGCAGAGGTCAGTGTACTAACAATACAAAGGGTTGATCTTAACCACAACCCTCTTCCCTAACGTCTGATAGGGCCCAAGTCTACTGATGTGCTCTCGGGTTACATCCCCTTTTAACCTGCTGGGGCCAGCTACAGCTTCCATCCTCTTTAGGGCCCGAAAAACCACTAGGGACCACATAAAGAGGGACATTAGGAGGGAGCATTTGCAAATGTAGAGGCTATGGATAGAGCAGCTGAGGGGAACAGGATTCAGGCCTGGCTGGGCTAAGAGCTAACAGGCAGCCTGGTTTATATTGGTCAACCTGTTAAGAGCCTGATAAGGATCACCACAGGGATCAATATAATCAATGGAATGGCTTGTATCCCAAATGGATTAATAGTGCACTACTTTTGACCAGCGCCTGCTATGGCTCTGGTCAAACGTAGTGCACCATGAAGGGAACAGGGTGCAATTTGGGCCGCAGCCCTAGTCTGAGGGTCAGAGGGTGGTGAGTGCTGTTGCTGGGGATTGTGGGTCGCTATCAGCTTCTATCAGGCCTATCAGTCTTATCTCTGGGTCATTAACCCGTGAAAGCTGGCCCAGGAGACCCCTATCGGCAAACATATGTGTGTGTGTCACCTGGGCGATAATGGCTAGGCTGTCTCTCGGGGGGGGGGGGGGGGGGCTCCAGGAGGGAGGGAGGGAGATGATGATGAGGAGGCACGCTGGGAGGCTGATGGGAGGGGGAAGGGAGAGAGATAACGATGGTGAGAGAGAAAATGAGATCGGGAGAGGGGGACAAAGAAAGAAAGACAGACAGACAGATAAAGCATAGGGAGAAAGTGAGAGAGGGAGAGGGGGACAAAGAAAGAAAGACAGACAGACAGATAAAGCATAGGGAGAAAGTGAGAGAGGGCGATAAAGGAAGGAAAACAGAGTGAAAGAGTGCCTCTCTATTCTTCTGTGGGATAAGCATCAAGCAATTATTGCTAGATGAAAACCGGATTTCTTGTAGGAGATCCATCTGATTAGAATTGTCCAATAACCTTTCAGAATGCTACACCACATAACAAACCCTCACCAATCCCAAATGACAAGACAGGAAGTGAACTTGAACAGCTTCCTTTTATGTCTCTACCCTTTGACAGATTGGTTCCATAACCCACATCCCCACATCCCTGTGGCCCTGGGTGGGTCAGTATAGGCTAATCTCCTTCCTCTAATAGACTGGCTAAAGGTTGACTTCATTAGAGAGATGGGATGTGACATCTCTACGGCAGACAGTGTTTGTGTTGGAGGCCAGTGTGTACTCCAGAGTGTGTGTCTTGCCGTCAGTACCTGGGTTGTCGTGTATAGTGAGGGTGTGACAGAGCTTAATCCACCCTTTCACAACCAACCGGTTCACTGTTTGATCCTACAGCCCTGAGTAAATACAGGGAGAGAGTGTTTGCGAACACACACCTCAGTTACACACTCACACACAGCTAGGTAAAGCCTCAGTTACACACTCACACACAGCTAGGTAAAGCCTCAGTTACACACTCACACACAGCTAGGTAAAGCCTCAGTTACACACTCACACACAGCTAGGTAAAGCCTCAGTTACACACTCACACACAGCTAGGTAAAGCCTCAGTTACACACTCACACACAGCTAGGTAAATCCTCAGTTACACACTCACACACAGCTAGGTAAAGCCTCAGTTACACACTCACACACAGCTAGGTAAAGCCTCAGTTACACACTCACACACAGCTAGGTAAAGCCTCAGTTACACACTCACACACAGCTAGGTAAAGCCTCAGTTACACACTCACACACAGCTAGGTAAAGCCTCAGTCGACACCTTGGGTTGCACACACTGTTACACATTGAGACAAACATGCAAATACTCCTACACATGACCCGAATACATTTCACAAACGCAGTGGCCCCAACCCCATTACACAGACTTATAACACAGACTTCATAACATTCATTCCCACGTCCCATGACAATCAATCCTCCTTCCTACTGTAGGCTACATGTTTGTACTTTGTCAGCTGAATTTAGACTAGATGGCAACTATGTTTTTACTTCATCATTATTTAGGTGAACAATGTTTCTAATGACACATTTGTATATGAAGGGAATGGGGAAAGTGGACTAATGAGAGACGGATTGGAACCAGAAGGTCTGTGGTTGGATTGAAGACAACAGTGTGATTAAAGGAACAGATTTGATATCAAATTATTCATTAATAACCCTCCTTATGTTCAGTTTGAGCCCTGTCTAAAATACAGTAGAGTTGATTGCTGTAGTGTAGCACTACCCACAACATACAACACACTTCTCTCAGCTTCTATGACTTCACCTCTAACGCAAGACAGGCTAACGGCTAAGGAAGCTAAATCTACCATTCTTAGCAACGGCAACGACTAGGGTCTGGGATTAATGACAGAGTATTTGGGTAACTTTTAAAATAAAACACAAATCTGACAGAACTCTCCCAATAAATCACAAGCCAGGCCTGCCAGAATACCTCAAAATCAAAACCAAAGTTTGCAGGCAAAACCTTTGCTGCGGCATTAGTGAACGTAGATGATGTAAAGTAGCCGCTTGCGAAATGCACTGATTAAAAAAAACGTCTGTGATCTCCATCTTGCTAGCATCTATTTTGTGTCCAGAAGTAGTGGGTCACAAGCGGATAAGGCAGTGACGTAGTTCCTCCATTCCAAAATGACTTTGTATCCACACAGATATCGGAACATTCGTATATTGTGGGAGGAAACCCATCTGTCTTTAGAGAGACTAATTGTTCATCACTGTTGCAAGCCTGGCACACAAAAACACTGCATGGGGTGTATATACCACATCTTCAATTGTCCTCTGAGGTGAATCACACATACCAACTAAAGATTTGGCCTAGCCTAGCGGTCATTGAAAGGTATACCGACTCCACCGCTAAACTAATCCACACAACTGATGGAGTCACAGGTACACAAGCCATCCCTTATATCCCTCTACTCCATCTGATGTAATATCAATAACTATCAGTTCCCTCCCCTGTCCACTCTGTCCCAGTATCCAGTACGGAGGGCTCTGGTGCGGGGATGATGTGACCTTCTGCCTGGGGCCCGTGGAGCTCATATTCTTCCATTCTCGCTGGATCAGACTGTTTACATGTGGTATTAGGGAAAGATCCAGGCCATCGATCGCAGCACGGGCATCTGGCTAACTGAGAATACAAGACCAATCAATAGAACTATCATCAGGAGAACCGTCCACTCCTCTCCTGACCTCTTCTCATCTCTCCTCTCTTCTTCTCTCTACCCACGGTGTGGATCATATCAGGGGAATCCGCTGACAGGGCGGTTAGCGTCATAATTAGTCATGATGATTAACCTTGAGAGAGGAGAGAATGAGAGGTAAGGATGTAGAGGGATGGAGGGAAGGAAGAAAGAAGAGGAGGGGAGGATGTTAGGATGAGAGGGAAGGAGGATGAGATGGAAAGGGGAAGGAGGAGAGGGGGAAAGGATCATGAGAGGGAGGGAGAAGAGGGAGAGGGACGTAGGGAAAGGATAAGAGTGAAGGAGGGAGAGGAGAAGGAGGGGAAAGGGGGAAAATGGAGAGAGGGAAGAAGAGGGATAGACTTAGAATCTGTCTCTGGGATACTAAAAGATCAAAATAGAAAGAAATAATGGTAAATTACAATTTATTCTTTGGTGGTAATAAAATATGAAAATAGAAAGGACAGGGAGAGAGAGAGATGGAAGAGAAGGAAAAAACAGAGGGCTGACAGAGGCGGAGGAGAGGTAGTTGTTGGCAGCTTTGCTGACGTGGCTGATTGTGGTGTGCATGATCAGGCATGAGAGAGCGAGCTCAGAGTCTGTCTGAGAGGATTAGTGAGCAGACTCCTTCAGTCAGGGTCAGAGGGTAAGGTTTAGGGGTCAAAGCCACAGGACAGGTAGAGGACAGATGACAATGTGTGTGTGTGTATGATCTGCACCCGCTGTGATTTACTGAAATACTGGAGACCAGAAATGTGTGTGTGTGTGTGTGTGTGTGTGTGTGTGTGTGTGTGTGTGTGTGTGTGTGTGTGTGTGTGTGTGTGTGTGTGTGTGTGTGCGCTTGGGCTCCTGAGTGGGGCAGCGGTCTAAGGAAAGGGGGATACCAAGTCAGTTGTCCAACTGAATGTATTCAACTGAAATGTGTCTTCTGTATTTAACCAAACCCCTCTGAATCAGAGAGGTGTGGTGGGCTGCTTTAATCAACACCCACGTCTTTGGCGCCCGGGGAACAGTGGGTTAACTGCCTTGCTCAGGGGCAGATCGATATATTTTTACCTTGTCAGCTCGGGGACTCGATCCAGCAACCTTCCAGTTACTGGCCCAATGCTCTAACTACTAGGCTACCTGCCGCACTGCATCTCAGTGCAAGAGGCGTCACTACAGTCCCTAGTTCGATTCCAGGCTGTATCGCAACCAGCCGTGATTGGGAGTCTCATAGGGTGGCACACAATTGGCCCAGTGTCGTCCGGGTTTGGCCGGGGTAGGCCGTCACTATAAATAAGAATTTGTTCTTGACTGACTTGCATAGTTAAATAAAGGTACAAAATAATAACAAAACAATTATAATAATAAAAAAGTGTGTGTATGAGCATGATAATGCATGTGTGTTTAAAAAGTACAACATCATTATTATTTCACAATGCTTTCTGGATGTCTTTCTTTATCACAGCCCTAACTACATTTCCCATGATACCCATCCAGAAGTTTGAAATCGGTTCATTATACATAATCATATAATGATGAGCCAATCCTAATCACATCCTTATAATAAGCAGTGGAGAACATTGTGATCCATTTATACAGCGTTCTACAAGAAAACACCACTTCACAAGTCATCACATATCTTGACATCACATTTGTCTGTCTAATCAACGATCAAGCAGTACTGTATGTTACGTTCCAGGGGTTCTGCAGACAGACTATCAAATGAGGCTTTTTAATCTCTCCAATTACACTGTATCTCCTGGTAATACAATCAGCTAGTACAGGCATGACAAGCCGCGCATGACTCCAAATCAAAAACAAATGCATGCACAGAGAATACATTATTGTCTGCGCACTCCGCCGCAATGCTAGGGGAGAGCTTTGAGAGAAGGAGATAAATTAGAAAAATTCCCTCGGCGAGTCAGATGAGAGAAGCGATAACGTTTTTTGGAACAGAATTCCACATGACCATGAAATAGGATTTTCTGCCCCGAATCAAAGTTGAAACGCTGAAGCTTGAATCAGACTTTTTTTTCTTCTTTAATCTAATTTGAAAGTTTTTAATGAGAGTAAGGAAACGGTTTGGGTTGCTGGATCCTTCTCGTCTTTTTGCCTGAATGCTCATGTCTGTAATTGTGATGGTGCAGTTATGAAAATGCTTTCTTAGCTGGCTGCTCTAATGGTAAATGGGGTGGTTTTGGATGTGGCTGGGGCTTAGGGCCTTTGGAGAGGTACTGTACTGTAGGCCTCAGCTTGTGGTCCAGAGCTCTTACACGTCGTCTGTTGGGTCAGCTCAGGAAATGGCAGAACCACACAGTAAAGACAAAGTGTGTGAAAGAAAAAGGGAGAAAAAAGGGAAGGGGCAGAGAGAGGGGAAAGGGATGGAATTGGAGAAAGGAACATTCAGAGTGTACATCTCTCTCTCTCCCCCCTTCCCTTCCTTTCTCCCCCATTCCAAGGTAATCATACCCTCTCCCTTGAGGGTGGAACACACATTTTGCCACTGGATTCAGCTGGATCCAGTCTGCAAAGCCAGTGAATAAATCAAGCCCTTCTCCTCCCCCTCTTCTCTCATTCCCTCCCTCCCTCATGTCTCCGTCCTCATACCCCTGTCCCTAACCACCTCCTGGCTCCTCTTCAGTACAGAATGGCAGCATAAACCGCAATTAGGGGCAGACTGATCTTACAGAGCAAACCATGGAGAGGGGAAGAAGTGGAGAGATGGAGGGAGAGATGAAAAAATGGGGAGGAAGAGAGCGAGAGAACAGAGAGAACAACAGAGAAAAAAGAAAGACAGACAGACAGACAGATGGCATTGACAGAAAGCACTGTGAGTTAGCCTGTTTGATGGCAATGTGGTGGTACTCTAGTAGTGTAATGGTAACTGCTACACTCTTAGAAAAGAAAGGTGCTATATAGAACCTTAAAGGGTTCTTCTGCTGTCTCCATAGAAGAATCCTTTGAAGAACCATTTTTGGTTCCAGGTAGAACCCTTTCGGTTCCAAGTAGAACCTTAATGGGTTCAATGTAGAACACTTTCCACAGAGGGTTCTACATGGAACCCAAAAGGGTTCTACCTGGAACCAAAAAGGGTTATCTTATGGGGAAAGCTGAGGAACCCCTTCAGAACAATTTTTTTCTAAGAGTGTAGCGGTTCAGCGGTGGAAGTGAAGTAACGTAGCAGTAAAGGACTTCCTTCTCGGGGTGCTGCTAATTGTCTCCATCCGTCTTTCCTAGCAGCCCGGTAAGCACGTTAAGGCAGAGCGGAGAGGAGTGGAGAGGAGCGGAGGACAAGAGAGAGGGGGAATATAAATAAATCAATACATATTAGCATATAAATCTTCCTCTCCGCTCCCCGGCCCGGGCCTCTGGGCACCATGTGGCGTATCCAAAGCCCACACCGCCACGGCTTTACAACGCTGGCATCCTTCATTCTCCAATGTGGACCATTGTTCAAGGCCAACCCTCTCAGCCTCCATAGGAGCCTATTGCTGAGACTACCACTGTAATAAATACACCAGGGGATGGAGTGTGGAGTGTGTGTTCATACATAGGAATACAAAAACCCAGGCAAACCCACACACTAACACAGAGCACACCGGTAGTGTTCATAGCTTAACCTCTTTCACAGCTGTGTAAATTCAAAAGTTCCAACTCACGTTCACACACAAACGCACACATGCTAGGGCTGGCTGGTAAACCGTAAAAACGATATAACGGTATTCATTAACAGACTGGCTTGGATTTTTACTTTACTAAAATACTATAACAGTATTTTGATGTTTGATTTGTTACATTTAATAACTCAGTAATGTCTCCAGAAAATGATAGCAATCATCAGTTTTTATCACCATTAATACATTTAAAACTTCTTCGGGATTGGTGGGTCCCCTGCGGGACGGTTGAGCTAATGTAGGCTAATGCGATTAGCATGAGGTTGTAAGTAACAAGAAAATTTCCCAGGACATAGACATATCTGATATTGGCAGAAAGCTTAAATTCTTGTTAATCTAACTGCACTGTCCAATTTACAGTAGCTATTACAGTGAAAGAATACCATGCTATTGTTTGAGGAGAGTGCACAGTTTTGAACGTGAAATGTTATTAACAAACAAATTAGGCACATTTGGGCAGTCTTGATACAACATTTTGAACAGAAATGTAATGGTTCATTGGATCAGTCTGAAACTTTGTGAATACACTGCTGCCATCTAGTGGCCAAAATCTAAATTGCAGCTGGGCTGGAATAACACATTATGGCCTTTCTCTTGCATTTCAAAGATGATGGAACAAAAAAGAATCCCTTTTAAAAAAAACGTTTTTTATTATCTTTTACCAGATCTAATGTGTTATATTCTCCTACATTCCTTTCACATTTCCACAAACTTCAAACTGTTTCCTTTCAAATGGACCAATAATATGCATATCCTTGCTTCAGGGCCTGAGCTACAGGCAGTTAGATTTGGGTATGTCATTTTAGGGGGAAATTGAAAAAAAGGGTCCGATCCTTAAGTTAAGAAACTCAGTAAGAATTATTTCTCTACCATCTCTGAGAAACTGCTAAAAGTTAAAAACGTATTTTATGTTTATTGGCAGACTACAACCTGTAAGGTGTATTGGCGCCACTTACTGTACTGGGTAGTGAACGGAAAAATAAAACATCTATTGAGGGGAAAGGGGGAAAAAAAGACATCATACAAAATACAAAAATAGACACATAAACAAACTAAACACATACCAGTCCTTCAGTCCCAACCCAAAAAACTTCCCTACACAGGATCAGAGGTCTGTGAGGGTGGAATAGTAGTTGACAGGAACTGACTGACTGTGAAATCACAGCTGAGAACTGCTAGCTAACTTGCAAGCACAACAAGTCAACAACTTTGGGTAGTCACTAGTTCCCACATACACAAAGTCCAAATTGGTTCTAATTGTAAAAAAACATTTAAGGTTAGGGTTAGGCATAAGGTTAGCAGTGTAGTTAAGGTTAGGGTTAACGTTAGGGTTAGGTTTAAAATATGATTTAAAGAAGATAAATTGTAGAAATATGAGGAGGTTTAGCCATAATTATGACTTTGTGGCTCACTAGTGACGACCAAATGTATAACTTGATGGTTGGGATTACATCTCCAGTCTTCTGATCTGACCAGGTGGTGGATCATAGCTCAATAGCCCAGCATCACCAACCCAATTTAAAGAAACAAGTGTACCAACTGGCTGAGTCAAAAATAACACAGCGTATGTTTTGTCCAATATTTACCCATATCGGGTTGTTTTTAACCAAGCATGTCTTAGAGTGTAGGGTCATCCACTACCCATAAAGCATATTTAGAACTTTTATTAGCCAGAAAGTCAAATATGTCATACCGTCAAAAATGAGAAAATTACTGTGATATATTTTTGCCATATCTTCCGGTCTTAACTTATGCATACATACATACACCTACACAAGCACACACACACACACACACACACACACACACACACACACACACACACACACACACACACACACACACACACACACACACACACACACACACACACACACACACACACACACACACACAACACTCCCAGGATGTCAGTCTCTCCCGCAGACAGGTTCCCAGTACTCAGGTCTACAGCTTTACAGTGTCTCTCCATCAGGCAGTAGGCTGAGTTGCGCACAGAAATAGAATCCATAGAAAAGTGCTTGGAACTTCTAACCCTGGCAAACTTCAATGGGGAGGCCCATTCTATGGATTATATTTCTATGGGGCTGCCACCTTCCCAGCAATACATTAACTCTCATTACCGCTCCAGTGAAGCGCCTGGCGTTTAGGAAGACAAATCTCCCTCCCTGCAGCCCTCCAAGGCTCCAATCTGAAATAAAGACCCTTATTCCCCAAATATATCATCCCCCAAACCTAACTATTAGGGCTTTACGTGAAGGGTAATATCGTCTGGGCATTTTAATGTGAGAATTACAACTTCATTAAAACCTCCGCAGGAGTAAAAAGGAGATGGGTTGGAGAGGGGTTTGTGCTTCTTTCAAGTACCCCTCTTCAGAGAGTCTGTACACAAATTGAATTGCGCCCCTCGGAAAGCCAACCACTACTCCATGTTGATTGATGTTGTCTGAGTATGTGAGAGAGGAAGAGCTCAATTAAGTGTGTGTGTGTTGGGGGTGTGTGTGTGTAATTGAGTTAAACGTCTCCCCAAGCCCGGATTGAATTAGAGGCAGATAGAGGCCGGGTGAGTGTGTGTGTCCTCATATTCCCCTGTGTGAGTGGACAGTGGCTGTTATGGTTGTGCTTCTCTCTGCATATGTGTGTGTGTGTGTGAGTGTGTGTGAGTGTGTGTGAGTGTGTGTGTGAGTGTGTGTGTGTGTGTGTGTGTGTGTGTGTGTGTGTGTGTGTGTGTGTGTGAGTGTGTGTGTGTGCGCGCGCCTGCGTTTGTGTGTACATCTGTGTTTATGGGCCAGCTGTCCCATTGAGGTGCTCAGTACCCCTCCAGTACCCTGGGGCGGCAGGCGCTGATCGTCTCATTTTCATGATGTAAGAGAGGTACAGCCTCTGAGCATCACGGCTCAAAGTCATGATGTCATGATATTATCCTCTGTACAACTTATGCACTCACCTCTGAGTGTGTGACTTGTTCTGTATCAGTTTTTGTCTGTATCAACATAGTTAGAGAGTGTGTGTGTGTGTGTGTGTGTGTGTGTGTGTGTGTGTGTGTGTGTGTGTGTGTGTGTGTGTGTGTGTGTGTGTGTGTGTGTGTGTGTGCGTGCGTGCGTGCGTGCGTGCGTGCGTACGTGCGTGCGTGCGTGCGTGCGTGCGTGCGTGCGTGTGAGAGAGAGCTATTTCACTTGATTTGGCAATGTAAACATATGTTTCCCATGCCAATAAAGCCCTTAAATTGAATTGAAATTGAATTGAGTGTGTGAGAGTGTGTTTCTGTACTCGTCTGTTAGATTAGCATGCATCCTCCGGCATCGCAGCATGTGTCAGTGAAAGGGACAACAGACCGTGGGCCCAGGGCCATTGTTCAGTCCAGATGTTTTGCCCAGCCACCAAGAGAGATACAGCCAGGGAGAGGCAGAGAAGCCAGGCCACAGGGCCATAAAGCCAGGCTGTGCATTTGCTGCGTGCCTGAGCTCCATTTGCACTTGAATGGGCAAGGCAGTTAGGCCGAGGTGGAGAGTTGTGGGGCCCACTCAGCTGGTGGTCAGGCTTTCAGCTGGGACACCTTCTCTCCTCCTCCTCCTCCTCTTCCCCTATCCTCCTCTCCTCCCGTTGTTGGCAGGGACGTGTGAGGGAATGTAAAGGGCTTTTAAAATGGTAATGGAGGGCCATTTTCAAATTGCTGCAGCTCCAAAATGAAACAAGAGAGAGAAAGAGCATCTAACAGGCCCCCACTCGCCAATCCATCACTACATGATTTAGAGGGCTCCTTCGGTCACCAAACACCTGCTCGGTGAAGCATACCACTCCATGTTCAGTAACACACAGTGAAACCTTTGATCTAGTATAAGTGGACTTGGTTTATACTGTAATTATTGCAGGGATCGACTAGCTCCATTCATAAAAGCAAAACCCAAATGTGTTTATTTTATATTCATTTCTGTGTTAGGAAAACTGCCTAATATGCCTCGTATGTGCACATACAAAGAAGGAGACACACACACACACACACACACACACACACACACACACACACACACACACACACACACACACACACACACACACACACACACACACACACACACACACGTGTGTTTATCTTATTCTAGGTCTAGGGTTCTGAATGGACCATTAACTCCATATTCTCACTCAACACTGGACTATCAGCACCACGACCCTTTCAACAGACACACCCACATAGCATGGCCATTACTCAGCTATAACACACATCAGACCCAGACTACATTACATTAGCCTTAGACATCAGCCAGCCCCATGTAATAGCTGAAGTCTTGACTTACATTACAATACTTTAAAATACTTCAAGAATATTGGCGGCAAAAGGCTCCATACGGGGAAAAGTGTGTTCTAGTCTGGACTAGCATCAGATAGCATATTATCTGAGGGATAATAGCTGAATAAGCATGGCACACGAGAACAGCAATCATTATAATAGCGATGAGGTTTAAGTCAACAAAACAACATACTCACCACAATGCTAGAATGAGCATGTATACAGTTCCCCATGGCGATTTCGGTTTGGGCAAAACAAATAGCCTAATATCCACATAGACTGAAGATCAAACAAAATAAAAAGTGATGTTGTTAACTTTAATTTCTTCCCTTTTGGTCAAAGAAACGCAACAATTACTATCTTTGTTTCTTTCCCCTTGGACGAATCTACATATCTAGATGATTCTAATGAAGGGTTTAGGAATTATTCAATGGAGGAGACTCTTTGACCTAGTTTTCTAAATGACAGTGGAACCAAGTCATTTCTCTTAATCACTAACATCTGGCCTGGGAGGCGAGGGTAAGCTAAGTGCTAACAAAATGGCTGCCTTTGTTTAAGGCCTGGGAGCCTAAAGACATGTCAGACCCTTTAGATTCTTGTGAAGTCTAGAGCACAGTAATCCACTTTTTATTATGGACAGCACACGCTGGCAGGCAGGGAAATGCCTCTTTAAGTCGACACGCACATACTTGCACTGGCACGCACACACACACACACACACACACACACACACACACACACACACACACACACACACACACACACACACACACACACACACACACACACACACACACACACACACACACAAATGTATATAAACACACACACAGTATACCACAGCATAAACACACACTCTCTAGGGGAAAGTGGGATAAGTTGAGCCAAAGGGTTTCTAGAAAACCACACACAAAATTAATAATTTCATCAAATATTTAGGAAGAGATCATCATTTCATGGAGTCTGTGAAGGAAGAAATACATGGAGGCAATACAGAGGGTAGCGCGAACAGCCCAGTACATCACTGGGGCCAAGCTTCCTGCCATCCAGGACCTCTATACCAGGCGATGTCAGAGGAAAGCCCTACAAATTGTCAAAGACTCCAGCTACCCTAGTCATAGACTGTTCTCTCTGCTACCGCACGGCAAATAGTACTGGAGAGCCAAGTCGAGGTCCAAGAGGCTTCTAAACAGTTTCTACCCCAAAGCCATAAGACTCCTGAACATCTACCCAGACTATATTTGCATCCCCCCCCCCCCCCCACCCCTGCCCCTCTTTACACCACTGCTACTCTCTGTTGTCATCTATGCATTGTCACTTTAATAACTCTACCTACATGTACATACTACCTCAAATAACCTGTGCCCCTTTACATTGTCGCATGTCACTAATACAATTTTCATTGTATTTGATTTGATTTGACTCTTGATTTGATTTGATTTGACAGCTCAATTTAAGCAGTAAGTTGTACCAAGCTATATTTTCAAAACTGTAATCTTTAGATGAATTCTGAATATTTCCTGGGATACACAACATCCTGAAATATATGTTGAGTTCTTTGTTAGAAAGAACACTATACTGAACGAAAATATAAACGCACATGCAACAATTTCAAAGATTTTACTGAGTTACAGTTTATATAAGGAAATCAGTCAATTTAAATAAATGCATTAGGCACTAATCTATGGATTTCACATGACTGGGCAGGGGTACAGTCACAGGTCCACCCACTTGGGAGCCAGGCCCAGCCAATCAGAATGAGTTTTCCCACAAAAGGGCTTTATTACAGACAGAAATACTCCTCAGCACCCCCCTCCCCACCCTTCTCCCACCTCCCCTCAGATGATCCCGCAGGTGAAGAAGCCGGATGTGGAGGTCCTGGGCTGACGTTACACGTGGTCTGCGGTTGTGAGGCTGGTTGGATGCACTGCCAAATTCTTTAAAACGAGTTAGAAGCAGCTTATTGTAGAGAAATTAACATTACATTCTCTGGCAACAGCTCTGGTGGACATTCCTGCAGTCAGCATGCCAATTGCGTGCTCCTTCAAAACTTGAGACGTCTGTAGCATTGTGTTGTGTGACAAAACTGCACATTTTAGAGTGGTATTCTATTGTCCACTAAAGTGCACCTGTGTAATGATTATGCTGTTTAATCAGCTTATTGATATGCCACACCTGACAGGTGGATGGATCAGATTGGCAAAGGAGAAAGGCTCACTAACAGAGATGTAAAGGAAATTGCGCACAACATTTTAGAGAAATAAGCTTTTTGTGCGCATGCAACATTTCTGGTACTTTTATATCAGCTCATGAAACCAACACTTTACGTTTTGAGTTTATATTTTTGTTCTGTGTATATTTCCCTTGACGGAGTGATGCTGAATGTAAAACATGTTTCAACTTACCCCACTCTCCTCTAATGAATATTTGATGTCAGTTCTAAAAAAACGTCTTATTCAAAGTTATCGAGGGAAATAATGAGCTATGTTAATTATTGTAACATTTCATTATTTCAGACCGCCCAAAACAAGCTTCTTTACCAGTTCACTCTTCCAAAGAGTAACTTCCAAAGAGTAACCATACATTCTCCCTCCATTAAACGCTCTGAGCAGAAGGAAAGCTGCCTTTCAGAAGTCATTAACCTTGATTCCAGTGTAATCCATGGCCGTGTCTGTAATTGCACCCCAGAGCCCATAGGAGGTCTGGTCAAAAGTAATGCCATTTCAGACACAGCCCATGAGAAAGAAAGCTGAGTGAACCGCGTGGCCCATTCCTCTGTACAGAAACATATCTATCTGCATGTACCTGTGTCTGTCAGACTGGGCCTCACTGGACTGCTTCAACCTGATGTCTGCTTAGACATGTAGTCCATCAACCGTACAACCCCACCCTTTACAACACACCCCAGCGCTTTACACGGGCTTGAACTAATCTGGCTCGTTTATCAGTGGAGGAGAAAACAGAGCAGCGAACGTAAGTCTTTCCAAAGTGATTTGTAGCAATATTGTTTTAATCATAAATCAGGTGGGCTCGGTTTGACAACACGAGCTGCGCACACGCACACAAGCGCGCGTACGTACGTGCATGCATGCACACACACACGCACACACACACAAACACTCATAAACAAAGAAGTTCCATCATTTGTAAAACTCAGCACTTCTGGAGAAGGGGGTGTTTTTGGTGGACTAGGGTACCTTTGCTGAAGCAGCGATATCCCCCCCGTAATTTAAAAACAACAGACTGGCGGCCCTGTTAGCCAGACGAGGATCACCAAGTAAAACAAATGCTTCACCCCTGGTCCACGGCTATCCAAACAGCCATTAGCATTTCCGCAGTGGTAATCACTTGCGTTGAAAAAAGACAGAGGAAGAGCTTGCGGCTCGCTTCCCACACATTGCTATAAAGTGGACTTAGGTTAGGCTTGCCACTCATTCAGCTCATTGAGGCACGCATGCTCACACACACAAGCACGCACGCACACACGCACACACACACAACACACACACACACACATGCTGACTCTCTGGAATCCGTGCCTTCATGCTCCGGGTTGTTCCCAGGGGCTGGTGTTCTGGTGTTGCCGGGCAGTTCTGACTGTTAACAAAACAATTAAATCACCATCGTTTTCTGGAGGAGGAAAGACAGGAAAGGGAAATTACCAGTGATAAGGTACTGGGGAGACAGGATTACAATGAAACATTGGAAACTTCTAAGAAATCTTATTTGTCATTCCATTGTAGGTGTTATATATCAGGCCAAAATGTTAGCTACCTTTGAGTATGATCTAACATCCCATCGGCCTATTGAGGGGATATGCCTGCAGTTACTTTGAGAATACTTTGGGTGGCGCTGTTGTGTAGAAAGGAACTGGCCCAATCAACAGTTATTTTCCTAATCTGCTACAATGAAGAAAAAAGAAGAAACATAAGACTGCTTTATAAGCAACAATGCCACGTATTTGACATAATTATGAGTTTTCTCAATAAAGAAAATCTTAATCTCTGAAAAGTTTACCCAAACATGAATTTTGATTACCTTGATTACCATTTTCAAACCTCAACAGTGGTCAAATTACACTCAAAATAAAAAGACCACTGGTACTGCTTATAGTCGGATCACTCATATTCTTGTCTTTCAGTCTACAAATCTTTGTTGTTTTAAGGAAACATTTACAACCTAGAATACCAAGAAGTTTGTGGATTGGGATCCATTCAGGAAGAACATTTGATATCTCAAGCAGAGTGTCAAATCACACACTCAATATACACCCGATATAAACTTCCAGAGAGGGCCTCTGCTATCCTTTTATCCGTCACCTGGTCTTTCAACTACACACCCAATATACACCCGATATAAACTTCCAGAGAGGGCCTCTGCTATCCTTTTATCCGTCACCTGGTCTTTGAACTGTTAATTGATAATTGTGTCAACATTTCACAAATGGCCGGGAGGCTGCCAGACCATCTGTGATTGATTAGAATATGGATAACATCTAACGTGTGTGTTTATGTGTGTGTGTGTGTGTGTGTGTGTGTGTGTGTGTGTGTGTGTGTGTGTGTGTGTGTGTGTGTGTGTGTGTGTGTGTGTGTGTGTGTGTGTGTGTGTGTGTGTGTGTGTGTGTGTGTGTGTGTGTGTGTGTGTGTGTTTCAGTCTCATTTGTTATTTTAGTTATATCATGGCATACAACAGGGCAACAGATGAAAACATTCAAGCTTTGCAGTAGAGTACATTTAAGAAAAACAAAACTTGAAACATTCAAGCTTTACAGTATAGTACATTTAATAATGAATCAAATCAAACTTTATTTGTCACATGCGTGTAGACCTTACCGTGAAATGCTGACTTACAAGCCCTTAACCAACAGTGCAGTTCAAGAAGAGTTAAGAACATATTTATCAAATAAACTAAAGTAATATAATAAACAGCAAGTAGCAGCAGTGTACAAAACAAATGGAGAGGGGTGTCAATGTAAATAGTCCGGTGGTCATTTGATTAATTGTTCAGCAGTCTTATGGCTTGGGGGTAGAAGCTGTTCAGGAGCCTTTTGGTCCTGGACTTGGCGCTCCGGTATCGCTTACCGTGCGGTAGCCGAGAAAACAGTCTATGACTTGAGTGACTGGAGTCTCTGACAATTTTTTGGGGCTCTCCTCTGAGAGGTTGTTGTTCTGACACCACACTGCCAGGACTCTGACCTCCTCCCTATAGGCTCATTGTTGTCGGTGATCAGGCCTACCACTGTTGTGTCGTCAGCAAACTTAATGATGGTGTTGTTGCCTACCCTTACCACCTGGGGGCGACCCGTCAGGAAGTCCAGGATCCAGTTGCAGAGGAAGGTGTTTAGTTCCAGGGTCCTTAACTTAGTGGTGAGCTTTGAGGGCACCATGGTGTTGAACGCTGAGCTGTAGTCAGTGAATAGCATTCTCACATAGGTGTTCCTTTTGTCCAGGTGGGAAAGGGCAGTGTTGAGTGTGATTGAGATTGCGTCATCTGTGGAGCTGTTGGGGCAGTATGCGAATTGGAGTGGGTTTAGGGTATCCTGGAGGATGGTGTTGATGTGAGTCATGACCAACCTTTCAAATCACTTCATGGCTACCAACGTGAGTGCTACGGGGCGGTAATCATTTAGGAAGGTTACCTTCGCTTCCTTTGGCACAGGGACTATGGTGGTCTGCTTGAAACATGTAGATATTATAGACTCAGTCAGGGAGAGGTTGAAAATGTCAGTGAGTACACTTGCCAGTTGATCTGCGTATGCTTTCAGTACACGTCCTGGTAATCCGTCTGGCCCTGCGGCTTAGCTCACATCTGCTACTGGGATATCACACAATCGTCCAGAACAGCTGGTGCTCTTGTGCATGCTTCAGTGTTGCTGGCCTCGAAGCGAGCACAAAAAGTATACAGCTCATCTGGTAGGCTCTCGTCGCTGTGCAGCTCGTGTCTGGGTTTCCCTTTGTAGTCTGTAATAGTTTTAAAGCCCTGCCACATCCGACGAGCGTCAGAGCCGGTGTAGTGGGATTCAATCTTAATCCTGTATTGACGCTTTGCTTGTTTGATGGTTTGTCTGAGGGCATAGTGGGATTTCTTATAAGCGTCCGGATTTGTGTCCCTCTTCTTGAAAGTGGCAGCTCTAGCCTTTAGCTCGATGCTGATGTTGCCTGTAATCCATGGCTTCTGGTTGGGATATGTACGTACGGTCACTGTGGGGACGACGTCGTCAATGCACTTATTAAATGCACTTATTGATGAAGCCGATGACTGAGGTGGTATACTCCTCAATGTCATTTGATAAATCCCGGAACATATTCCTGTCTGTGTCCTTTAACATAGCATCTGTGTCATCTGACCTCTTCCGTATTGAGCGAGTCACTGGTACTTCCTGCTTTAGTTGTTGCTTGTAAGCGGGAATCAGAAGGATAGAATATTGGTCAGATTTGCCAAATGCTTATGGCCTTATAGAGTTGGTTGAGTGCGGTCTCAGTGCCAGCATAGGTCTGTGGTGGTAAATAGACGGCTACGAATAATATAGATGACAACTCTCTTGGTAGATCGTGTGGTCTACAGATTATCATAAGGTACTCTACCTCAGGCGAGCAATACCTCGAAATTTCTTTAATATTAGACATCGCGCACCAGCTGTTATGGACAAATAGACACCTCTCGTCTTACCAGACGGGTGCATGGAAAATCCCACCAGTTCAGCCACAACTCGGTAAGACATGAGATATTACAGTTTTTAATGTTTTTAATGTCCCGTTGGTAGGATCACAATTATCTATTATCACAAGTATTCTGTTTAGCAAACATGTACGTAATAAGCGTTATAACTAGAATAGTAACAACTGAGGCAGAGGCAAGCAAAGAGAGTGAGAGAGTATCAGAAAAGAAAAGATGGAGAGAGGGAGTGAGGGAGAGAGTGAGAGAGGATGAGACAGGGATGCAGCTTAAGCCCTACCCTCTTCAACATATATATCAATGAGTTTGCGAGTCTGCAGCACCTGGCCTCACCCTACCATAATCTGAAGTCAAATGTCTACTGTTTGCTGATGATCTGGTGCTTCTGTCACCAACCAAGGAAGGCCTACAGCAGAAATTAGATCTTCTGCACAGATTCTGTCAGACCTGGGCCCTGACAGTAAATCTCAGTAAGACAAAAATAATGGTGTTGCAAAAAAGGTCCAGTTGCCAGGAACACAAATTCAAATTCCATCTAGACACCGTTGCCCTGGAGCACACAAAAAAACTATACAAAACTATACATACCTCGGCCTAAACATCAGCGCCACAGGTAACGTCCACAAAGCTGTGAATGATCTGATAGACAAGGCAAGAAGGCCCGTCTATGGCATCTAAAGGAACATACAATTCGAGATACCAATTAGGAGCTGGCTAAAAATACTGGAATCATTTACAGAACCCATTTCTCTTTATGGTTGTGAGGTCTGGGGTCCGCTCACCAACCAAGAATTCACAAAATGGGACAAACACCAAATTGAGACTCTGCATGCAATATTCTGCAAAATATCCTCAGTGTACAACTTATAACACCAAATAATGCATGCAGAGCAGAATTAGGCCAATATCCGCTAATGATCAAAATCCACAAAAGAGACGTTAAATTCTACAACCACCTAAAAGGAAGCAATTATCAAACCTTCCTAAACAAGGCCATTACCTACAGTGAGATTAACCTGGAAAAGAGTCCCCTAAGCAAGCTGGTCCTGGGGCTCTGTTCACAAACACAAACAGACCCACAAAGCCCCAGGACAGCAACACAATCAACCAAATCATGAGAAAACAAAAATAATTAACAAAAAAACAGAACAAACTAGAATTCTATTTGACCCTAAACAGAGAGTACACAGTGGCAGAATACCTGACCACTGTGACTGACCCAACTTAAGGAAAGCTTTGACTATGTATAGACTCAGTGAGCATAGCCTTGTTATTGAGAAAGGCTGCCGTAGGCAGACCTGGCTTTCAAAAGAAGACATTGCCCACAAAATGAGGTGGAAACTGAGCTGCCAAATGTATGACCATATTAGAGACACATATTTCCCTCAGATTACACAGATACACAAGAATTCGAAAAACAAACCCAATTGCGATAAACTCCAATATCTATTGGGTGAAATACCAGTGTGCCATCACAGCAGCAAGAGGTGTGACCTGTTGCCACGAGAGAGAGAGAGAGAGAGAGAGAGAGAGAGAGAGAGAGAGAGAGAGAGAGAGAGAGAGAGAGAGAGAGAGAGAGAGAGAGAGAGAGAGAGAGAAGCGATTCCCAAACCTTCCATAACAAAGCCATCACCTACAGAGAGATGAACCTGGAGAAGAGTCCCCTAAGCAAGCTGGTCCTAGGGCTCTGTTCACAAACACAAACACACCCCACAGAGCCCCAGGACAACAGCACAATTAGACCCAACCAAATCATGAGAAAACAAAAAGATAATTACTTGACACATTGGAAAGAATTAACAAAAAAACAGAGCAAACTAGAATGCTATTTGGCCCTAAACAGAGAGTACACAGTGGCAGAATACCTGACCACTGTGACTCACCCAAACTTAAGGAAAGCTTTGACTATGTACAGACTCAGTGAGCATAGCCTTGCTATTGAGAAAGGCCGCCGTAGGCAGACATGGCTCTCAAGAGAAGACAGGCTATGTGCACACTGCCCACAAAATGAGGTGGAAACCGAGCTGCACTTCCTAACCTCCTGCCCAATGTATGACCATATTAGAGACACATATTTCCCTCAGATCACACAGATCCACAAAGAATTTGAAAACAAATCCAATTTGTTCACCCATATCTACTGGGTGAAATTCCACAGTGTGCCATCACAGCAGCAAGATTTGTGACCTGATGCCACAAGAAAAGGGCAACCAGTGAAGAACAAACACCATTGTAAATACAACCCATATTTATGCTTACTTATTTTAACTTGTGTGCTTTAACCATTTGTACATTGTTACAACACTGTATATATATAATATGACATTTGTAATGTCTTTATTGTTTTGAAACTTCTGTATGTGTAATGTTTACTGTTCATTTGTATTGTTTGTTTCACTTTTGTGTATTGTCTACCTCACTTGCTTTGGCAATGTTAACACATGTTTCCCATGCCAATAAAGCCCCTTGAATTGAATTGAATTGGATTGAGAGAGAGAGAGAGAGAGAGAGAGAGAGAGAGAGAGAGAGAGAGAGAGAGAGAGAGAGAGAGAGAGAGAGAGAGAGAGAGAGAGAGAGAGAGAGAGAGAGAGAGAGAGAGAGAGAGAGAGAGAGAGTAGCCCAACCTAGTTAGAGCCTTGTTCTGATGGGTGTGGAGGAGGGGCAGGAGTGTGTTTGCGTGTGTGTGTGTTGAGGTGTGTGTGTGTGTGGAGGTGTGTTAAGCTGTTACAGAGAGAGGGGGAAGAGACAGTGAGCCATCTGTCTTCACTGCGGTGCCACAGATGAAGCTGTCAGACCAGCTCCCTGTGACTCCCAACCCCCTCATCAGACGCAGGTTGACGTTTATTGTCATGAGTCTTGCGCTGGAGGCAGAATTGAAAAGTTTCCGCTAGATGGGCCAGCAGCAAAGTCTAAATTGTCTATATCGTAAAAATTAATGAAAACAAAAAGTAGCTTTTTGGCTTAACTTAAGTTCAGGGCTAGGCAGTAGGGTTAGCAGTGTGGTTAGGGCTAGGTTTAAAACCAGATTTTATGACTTTGTGGCTGTGCCAGCTAGTGACCATTCTGCAGAGCTGCCTCCAGTACACGAGTCATCTCAATAAATGCCAACCTCCCACCCCCAGCACCTCCACGTTGCTCATTAGAACCTGTGTGTTGGTGTTTTGTTTGTGTTCTTCTACTGTATTTCAACTTTGATGCATTCGTATAATAAGTTCCACTATCGTGCCTGCATGTGTGTGTGTAAATGCGTGTTTCGTCTGTGTGTGTCTTGTGTTTGACTGTCTGGTTAGTTATGAGTGTGAAAGAAAGTGTTGTGTGGGTTGTACTCCTAATTCTTTGTATGCCTGTGTGTACATATGTGTTTGTCTGTGAGGGAGAGTTTGTGATTGTGCCTGCGAGCATAGTGTGTGTGCCTCCTGTATGTCTTTGTGAGTGTGTGTGTGCCTGTGTGCATGAGTGTGTGTGTGTGTGGTGGGTGACAGACAGGTAGAGGCATCACAGATGGTGACATCCCGGCAGGGGGGTGCATGACAAAGCCAGGAACACAGTAGGGGTAGCGGTAGCACCGAGGGGATGTCGATGATGATGTCACTAGGAGAGACAACTAACCTAGCCCTGATGAAAGCCTCCTCAGCTCTCACTCTCACTTCCTCACTATCATACCACCTTCCTAACAACACCTCAGAGGGAGAAGAGTAGGAGGAGAGGAAAAGACAGAAAGAAAGAAAGTTTGGTTGATGTAGGGTAGGCTAAATGGCTAATATATACACTGAGTTTACAAGACATTAAGAACATCTTCCTAATATTGAGTTGCACCCCCTTTTGCCATCAGAACAGCCTCAATTCTTCAGGGCATGGACTCTACAAGGTGTCGAAAGCATTCCACAGGGATGCTGGCCCATGTTGACTCCAATGCTTCCCACAGTTGTGTCAAGTTGGCTGGACGTCCTTTGGGTGGTGGACCATTCTTGATACACACGGGAAACTGTTGAGCTTGAAAAACCCAGCAGTGTTGCAGTCCTTGACACAAACCGGTGTACCTGGCACCTACTACCATACCCTGTTCAAAGGTACTTAAATCTTTTGTCTCGTCCATTCACCCTCTGAATGGTACACATACGCAATCCATGTCTCAATTGTCTCGAGGCTGAAAAATGACTCTTTAACCCGTCTCCTCCCCTTCATCTACACTGATTGAAGTGGATTTATCAAGTGACATCACTAAGGGATCATAGCTTTCACCTGGATTCACCTGGTCAGTCTATGTCTACTCAGTGTATATTACTAAACAGCAAAAACATGAAATATGTGTGTTTTTTTATCATTGTAGTTTTTCAACGTGACACTTAGGATATACAGTGAACAGATGTTTGTTTCTGAGTGTACAGAGGCGCATGGGGCATTTGTTTGTATGTGTGTAAGAATGGGTTTAGCCGCTAATGAACGTGTCTGTGTGGGAGTGTGCGGTGAGATGACGATAACTCATGCGAGTGTGTGTACAGTGAAATGTGTACATGTCTTTGTGTGTTTGTGTGTTTGTGTGGGTGTGTGCGCAGGGGGACTACACTCTGGATGTATATGGGATTTTATCTTGCGGTGCGATGTGTGTACGCCTTTGTGTGTGTTTGTGTGTGTGTGTGTGTGTGTGTGTGTGTGTGTGTGTGTGTGTGTGTGTGTGTGCTCCATGGTATTCTATAAGCCCTAGTTCTGCCCTGCTGTCTGGGAGTCAGTGGGAACCTGTGTGTGTGTCGGCCTCCAAGGTCACCCCTCCTCATAACTTCACTCTGTTCTCAGCCCTTCTCCTACAATATGACTTCCTGGCCTGGCAACAAAGGCCCCGGCTATTTTAGTCAACAATGATCTTCCTCTGAGATAGAGAGAGAGAGTGACGTGGTCCCCTGGCTTGGCCTGGATAGGACTGGCTGGACAAGCTTCAGTACCCCTCGCATCAATAACTGTCTGTCCTAGGCTACTGTCCCACATACAAACACATCAGACAACACGCTCGTAAACAACATCAAAAATAGATTTGTCCTTTAGTCTAGTCAAATAGAACGGTCAGCTGTAGCTTTGAAAGGTATTCTTTGATATCAGAGATGGCTGCTTTGATGGAGATGCAGTCAGATTTTTTATTTTTTATTTTATTTCACCTTTATTTAACCAGGTAGGCTAGTTGAGAACAAGTTCTCAATTACAACTGCGACCTGGCCAAGATAAAGCAAAGCAGTGCGACACAAACAACAACACAGAGTTACACATGGAATAAACAAACATACAGTCAATAATACAATAGAAAAAGTCTATATACAGTGTGTGCAAATGAGGTAGGATAACAGAGGTAAGGCAATAAATAGGCCATAGTGGCGAAATAATTACAATATAGCAATCAAACACTGTAGTGATGGATGTGCAGAAGATGAGTGTACAAGTAGAAATACTGGGGTGCGAAGGAGCAAGATGAATAAAATAGATAACAGTATGGGGATGAGGTAGTTGGATGGGCTAGGTGGGGTGTACAGGTGCAGTGATCTGTGAGCTGCTCTGAGAGCTGGTGCTTAAAGCTAGTGAGGGAGATATGAGTCTCCAGCTTCAGTGATTTTTGCAGTTCGTTCCAGTCATTGACAGCAGAGAACTGGAAGGAAAGGCGACCAAAGGATGAATTGGCTTTGGTGGTGACCAGTGAAATATACCTGCTGGAGCGTGTGCTACGGGTGGGTGCTGCTATGGTGACCAGTGAGCTGAGATAAGGCGGGGCTTTACCTAGTAAAGACTTATAGATGACCTGGAGCCAGTGGGTTTGGCAACGAATATGAAGCGAGGGCCAGCCAACAAGAGCATACAGCTCGCAATGGTGGGGCTTTGGTGACAAAATGGATGGCACTGTGATAGACTGCATCCAATTAGCTGAGTAGAGTGTTGGAGGCTATTTTGTAAATGACATCGCCAAAGTCAAGGATCGGTAGGATAGTCAGTTTTACGAGGGTATGTTTGGCAGCATGCGTGAAGGATGCTGTGTTGCAAAATAGGAAACTGATTCTAGATTTAATTTTGGATTGGAGATGCTTAATGTGAGTCTGGAAGGAGAGTTTACAGTCTAACCAGACACCTAGGTATTTGTAGTTGTCCACATATTCTAAGTCAGAACCGTCCAGAGTAGTGATTCTGGGCAGGCTGGCAGATGTGGGCAGCGATCGGTTGAAGAGCATGCCTTTAGTTTTACTTGCATTTAAGAGCAGTTGGAGGCCACGGAAGGAGAGTTGTATGGCATTGAAGCTCGTCTGGAGGTTAGATAACACAGTGTCAAAAGAAGGGCCAGATGTATACAGAATTGTGTCATCTGCGTAGAGGTGGATCAGAGAGTCACCAGCAGCAAGAGAGAAGTCATTGATGTATACAGAGAAAAGAGTTGGCCCAAGGATTGAACCCTGTGGCACCCCCATAGAGACTGCCAGAGGTCCGGACAACAGCCCCTCCGATTTGACACACTGAACTCTATCTGAGAAGTAGTTGGTGAACCAGGCGAGGCAGTCATTTGAGAAACCAAGGCTGTTGAGTCTGCCGATAAGCATGTGGGGATTGACAGAGTCGAAAGCCATGGCCAGGTCGATGAATACAGCAGCACAGTATTGTATTTTATCGATGGCGGTTATGATATTGTTTAGGACCTTGAGCGTGGCTGAGGTGCACCCATGACCAGCTTGGAAACCAGATTGCATAGCGGAGAAAGTACGGTGGGATTCGAAATGGTCGGTGATCTGTTTGTTCACTTGGCTTTCGAGGACCTTAGAAAGGCAGAGTAGGATAGATATAGGTCTTTAGCAATTTGGGTCTAGAGTGTCTCCCCCTTTGAAAAGGGGGATGACCGCGGCAGCATTCCAATCTTTGGGGATCTCAGATGATATGAAAGAGAGGTTGAACAGGCTAGTAATAGGGTTTGCAACAATATCGGCGGATAATTTTAGAAAGAGAGGGTCCAGATTGTCTAGTCCGGCTGATTTGTAGGGGTCCAGATTTTGCAGCTCTTTCAGAACATCAGCTATATACATTTGGGTGAAGGAGAAATGGGGGATGCTTGGCCAAGTTGCTGTGGGGGTTGCAGGGCTGTTGACCAGAGTAGGGGTAGCCAGGTGGAAAGCAAGGGCAGCCGTAGAAAAATTCTTATTGAAATTCTCAATTATTGTGGATGTATCGGTTTTTAATGTTTTGAATCAAAAAAACTTTCATCTGCACTTGCTAAAGAGGAGAAAAAAACGTACAACACATTCAAATGACTAGATAACAGAGTCAACCCTTTAGTTTTTATATTTCTACAGTGTGTTTTCCATAATGGTACTTTTTGGAAGCTGAAATCCACCTTTGTGAATAAGCCCAGAAGTGCAGCATTCTCTGAGGTATCTACCTGATCTGCAATGCTTTGGTGGTCTGTACAGTGTGGGAGTTTTAACAACAGAAGTTGAACAGATGGAATATGTATGCATGCGTTGGCGTGTGTGTGTGTACCTTGGCAAAAGCGAGTGTACAGAAAGGCCTTTAAATCTGTGCGTGTATGTCAGTTCATAGTTGTCCATGCACGGTTGTGTGTATCTGTACGTGTGTGTGTGTTTGTGTTTGAATGTGTGAAAGTATGTGTCTGTGTGTGTGTGTACTCCAACGTACGCGTGCCTCGGGCCATGGCTGCAGTGTGTCGGCCCCACCTGGGCTTTGAACTGGTGACCCTTGGTGTCAGGGGTTGGAGCCCAGAGGGTCTATTGCCACCCCCTCAAATCTAGCCCTCCTCCAGCTCCCTCTCCTCCTTTGATTGAGACAGGAACCCAAGCTTTTATCATGGCCTGGTTCCCATTCCTCTTATTTCCTGTGACGGCACACGCAGTGTGTGGTACAACTCAGATTCTGTGGGAGGACAGGGCTCTTGCTTAGAGACACACACTCACGCAAACGGCACACACACGCACACGCACACACACACACACACACACACACACACACACACACACACACACACACACACACACACACACACACACACACACACACACACACACACACACACACACACACACACACACACACCTAGACACACACAGGCATGCACACACACCCACAAGAATGCATGCATACGCGCATACCTACAGGCATGGACACACACAAGTTTGTGTGCCCACACGCATGCACGCACGCAGGAGAGGGGAGGGGGGAGATTGCTCTGATCTCAAGATTTTGAGATTTGGACGTGCATCAAAGCAGCGGAAAACAAAAATGAACACAAAGAGAAAATGTCTCTCTCCTCCATGCCAATAAAAGGTGAAAGAGAAAACATTTGTTGCAGTGTCCCCTAGCTATTTGGAACTGTTGATCTGCAACATGCATGGCTTAATTCTGACATACACTAATCTAATGCATCTTTCCCTTTGTCTCTCTTCTCCTCTGCCAAGTTGAAGACGTGACACCTACCCTCTCTCTCAGGGAGGGGGTTAACCTCCCACAATGCTGTTCTCTGCATTGGGGGCACAGGAAGCACAGGATTGGGCGTAACCCCTCAGCTCAGGGATGGACAGTGGTGTTTGTATTATTTTTCCCAGAGGGTGCTATATTTGTGGCTATTGTTTCGAGCTGGGAGCTCCCTTGCCTGTCTGTGTGTGTGTGTGTGAGAGCGTGTGTTAGTCTGTGTCTGTGTCTGTGTCTGTGTATGTGTCGCCCTGTCTCTCTCTGGCTGGACTCTGTCCAGTAATGAAAATAACATCTTGACCAGAGGATGACTTCAGAGATGACAGCAGCGTATTTTATTTTCTTTCTCTTTTTTTCTCCTGGTGTGTCCAGATTCCCACCATGGGTCACAGAATAAAGTTGTAAACAAAAACAGCCAGGCAAAACAATGACTGGGAAGGTGTGTGTGTCTACTGGTGTGTGTGTCTGTTTCTGTGTGTGTGTTTGTGTGTGTTTTTTTTAAGGATAGTAAAACAAGGAATATTCGGAAGAGTGGGGGACAGTTTGCCGGTCCCCACAAGGAAAAATTATATTTTAAGCTGAGGGTTTAAGTTTAGGGTTAGGGTTTCAATTAGAGTTAGGGTTAGGGGTTTGGTTAGGGTTTAAGTTTAGGGTTAGGGTTTCAATTAGAGTTAGGGTTAGGGGTTTGGTTAGGGTAAGGGTTTAGGGTTAGGGTTAGGCATAGTTGTAGGATTAGGGTTAGGGGTTTGGGGACAAGGTTAGGTTTAGGGTTAGGGTTATGGTTAGGTTAAGGGTCAAGGTTAGATTTAGGGTTAGGGTTTTAGGAAAAATTTGATTTTGGATGGGAATTAATTCTTTGGTCCCCACAATGATAGCAGCGCAAAACTCTGTGTGTGTGTGGGTGTGTGTTGGTGTGTCTCTGCTTCTGTGTATGTGCCCCTTTTTGTTTGTCTATGCAAGTGGGAATGTATCTCAGCCCATGTGCAAGTCTTTCCAAAGTGTATATATGTAGCGTATGTGATATAGGTGTGTGCATATCTTAGTCCTAGATCTTCACCTTTAGGTGCACATATGTGTGAGCAGATGCAAGTGGGATCCTCACCTTACAAAGTCTACACTTGGACATACTCTATGACATACAGTATAGTATTAGTGTGTGCTTTGCGCACAGCTTCACCTGTCGCCATGCGTGTGTGTAGTGACCATAAATGTTTATCGTGGGCAACATCTCTCTGGTATATTATGGCTGGCTGGACTTGGTGCAGGCAGGATTGGAGGCTGTGGTTGTACAGTTGGGGTCCCTCTCACTCTTTTTTCCCTCTCTCTCTATCTCTCCTCTTTCTACTCTCTCCCTTCTCTCTCAGTCTCACCCTGCTCTCTCCTCTCTCCCTTCTCTCTGTCTCACCCTGGTCTCTCTCACCCTAATCTCGCTCTCTCCTCTCCCTTCTCTCTGTCTCACCCTGCTCTCTCCCTCACCCTAATCTTGCTCTCTCCTCTCTCTGCTCTCTCCCTTCTCTCTCAGTTTCACCCTGCTCTCTCTCTCTCACCCTAATCTCTCTCTCTCTCCCTTCTCTCAGTCTCACCCTGCTCTCTCTCTCACCCTAATCTCGCTCTCTCCTCTCTCTGCTCTCTCCCTTCTCTCTCAGTTTCACCCTGCTCTCTCTCTCACCCTAATCTCGCTCTCTCCTCTCCTCTCTCTGCTCTCTCCCTTCTCTCTCAGTTTCTCCCTGCTCTCTCCCTTCTCTCTCAGTTTCTCCCTGCGCTCTCTCTCTCTCTCTCTCTCTCTCTCTCTCTCTCTCTCTCTCTCTCTCTCTCTCTCTCTCTCTCTCAAGCCCACCAGGTGAAGCCTTATTGTCACGCCCTGACCTTAGAGATCCTTTTTATTCTCTATTTTGTTTAGGTCAGGGTGTGATTAGGGTGGGTACTCTAGTTTTTGCCTTTCTATGTTGGCCTGGTATGGTTCCCAATCAGAGGCAGCTGTCTATCGTTGTCTCTGATTGGGGATCATATTTAGGCAGCCTTTTCCCACCTGTTTTGTGTGGGATATTGTTTTTTTGTAGTGCCTGTGAGCACTGCATTTGCTTCACGTTTCGTTTTGCGCTTTATTGTTTTTTTGTGAGTTTCATCTAATATAACATGTGGAACTCTACGCAGGCTGTGCCTTGGTCCATTTATTCAAACTATCATGACACTTATAGGATGGAGGAGAGAGGTTTTAACTTGGTCATCAGACAACCTAGAGCTTCCATCACAGTCCATCTGGGCCCTTAACCAGCACTCGTTGTGAGAAACACAGAGAGAGGGAGGGACAAAGACATGGAGGTGGGGGGAAGGGAGAAAAGGAAAAGAGAGTGAATGATGCTGATACAATGGGAGAGGAAAAGTTTATTGGGAAAATAAATAAAGAGACAGTGATATTAAGAGGAGGAAAAGACAATAGAAGACAAATAAACAACGCAAACGGGGGAGAGAAGCTGTGGAGTCAGAGAATGGCGAGAAAGAGATGGAGGATAAGAGAGGGTTGGGTAGTATACTACTCATATAGGAAGCGAGAGAGCCATGGAAAGAGAGAAAGAATGTGGTGGGGCACTGGCATAACGCAGTTCTCTGGACCCCCCAGTTTCTCTGGATCCCCTTTCATGTTAAGCATAACATTTCACGAAGTTACAGTACATTCAGAAAGTATTCAGACCCCTTGACTTTTTCCACTTTGTTACGTTACAGCCTTATTCTAAGATGTACAAGTTTTTCCCCCTCATCAATCTACACACAATATGCCACAATGACAAAGCAAAAACAGGTTTTCTTAAGTATTCAGACCCTTTACTCAGTATTTTTTTAAGCACTTTTTGCAGCGATTACAGCCTCAAGTCTTCTTGGGTATGGTGCTACAAGCTTGGCACACCTATATTTGGGGAGTTTCACCAATTCTTCTCTGCAGATCCTCTCAAGCTCTGTCAGGTTGGATGGGGAGCGTCGTTGCACAGCTATTTTCAGGTCTCTCCAGAGATGTTTGATCGGGTTCAATTCCGGGCTCTGGCTGGGCCACTAAAGTCAGAGACTTGTCTCGAAGCCACTCCTGCGTTGTCTTGGCTGTGTGCTTAGGGCCGTTGTCCTGTTGGAAGGTGAACCTTCACTCCAGTCTGAGGATCTGAGCGCTCTGGAGCAGGTTTTCATCAAGGATCTCTCTGTACTTTGCTCTGTTCATCTTTCCCTCAATCCTGACTAGTCTCCCAGTCCCTACCACTGAAAAACATCCCCACAATATGATGCTGCCACCACCATGCTTCACCGTAGGGATGGTGCCATGTTTCCTCCAGATGGGATGATTGGCATTCAGGCCAAAGAGTTCAATCTTGGCTTCATCAGAGCAGAGAATTTTGTTTCTTATGGTCTGAGAGTCCTTTAGGTGCCTTATGGCAAACTCAAAGCGGGCTGTCATGTGCTTTTTACTGAGGAGGGGCTTCCGTCTGGCCACTCTACCATAAAGGCCTGATTGGTCGAGTGCTGCAGAGATGGTTGTCCTTCTGGAAGGTTCTCCCATCTCCACAGAGGAACTCTGGAGCTCTGTCAGAGTGAGCATCGGGTTCTTGGTCACCTCCCTGACCAATGCCCTTCTCACCCGATTGCTCAGTTTGGCTGGGTGGCCAGCTCTCGGAAGAGTTTTGGTGGTTCCAAACTTCTTCCATTTAAGAATGATGGAGGCCACTGTGTTCTTGGGTTCCTACCCTTCCCCAGATCTGTGCCTCAACACAATCCTGTCTCAGAGCTCTACGGACAATTCTTTCGACCTCATGGCTTGGTTTTTGCTCTGACATGCACTGTCAACTGTGGGACCTTATATAGACCGGTGTGTGTCTTTTTAAATCCCGTCCAATAAATTGAATTTACCACGTGTGGACTCCAATCTAGATGTAGAAACATCTCATGGATGATCAATGGAAAGAGGAAGCACCTGAGCTCATTTTCGAGTCTCATAGCAAAGGGTCTGAATACTTATGGAAATAAGGCATTTCTGTTTTTGTTTTTTTATAAATTTGCAAACAACCTGTTTACGCTTTGTCATTATGGAGCATTGTGTGTAGAATGATGACGATTTACAAAAATTCTATTTTAGAATAAAGCTGTAACGTAACAAAATTTGATAAAAGAGAAGGGGTCTGAATACTTTCCGAATGCACTGTATACACAGTGTTGCAAGGCTGCCATTTAGACTCCTGCTGGTGGCAGTAATGTAATTACTTGTTTTGTAATTAAAGTTGGAAATTCAAACATTGCAGATTGCAAAATACCTTTTTTGATACAACAGCATACTAATCAGAAACCAATTATATACATTTTGTTGATATACAACTGTACTGTTCAGCCTACACTGCAAACAAAATCCAGTCATTTTTACATTAAATTACTGGCTGCACAGTAGCCATTAGATTGCTGTAAATGTACAGGTTTTTTAAGCTTCCAAAAATTCAGTATGATACTGTTTTCTGTGGGGCACAGTATTTTCACTAACGGGTGCAACAAATTAGTATTTTACAAGGGATGCTTCAAAATATGTTTATGAGCAGAGATTTTTTCCCCGGCCACAACATTTTGTTGGGTAGAACCGTTTGCAGAGGGTTCTACCGAAAAACATTTAATATTTTGAGGGTTGTTCCTAGAATCCTCTATGAGTGGTTCCACCAGACTTATCAGTCTTTAAAATGTAATTATTTATGACAATACCTTACACAGTATATCATAAAGCCTTTCTTTGATGTCCTACTGTAGTTATACCTTAACACAGTGTTGTTAGGAAACTCCTGGTTTATACGCCACATCAGGCCAACAAGTCACATTACGCTGGCTTGCAAAGTGATGTGTAATTCCTATCAGAATCCAACCAGAGTTAGAATATCCAACAAGTGGAATTGTTAAGCACCACAACCTGCATTCAGAATGACTGCCAGGACAGGGAAGCTTGAATACTGAGACTACCTCAATCATCTGGATCAACAATCTTAGTAACGGGTACAATAAATCTAAGTACTAACAGATTGGATTAGTTTAGAAAACTGTATGTTATTTATCTTTATCTAGCATAAAATGTATCAACCAATCAATGTACACGCAAGAACACAGATATTACAGTAAAACAAACAATTCTGAAAATCTCCCCTGCAATAGAGCATGCTGGGAAATATTATATATGGTTCTATGTAGAACCCTTCTTGCCATCCAAAGAATGATCAAAGAACACTTTGTTCCAAAATGGTTCATAGGATGTTAAAGGTTCTGCGTAAAACACTTTACCTTGCAAAGAACCATTGTCTTCCAAAACATGGTTTTCTGATAAAAACAGTTCTTGATAGAACCCTATCCCTCCGCAAAGAACCCTTTTGGAGCCCTTTTTTAAGAGTGTACCTAAGAAGCATTAGGCTCTCGGTCTGATATGCACTGTTGAACCCCTGACTAAGCTCCACCCATTGCACTGGCTTGTCGTAGCCTTGACCACGGCATTTGTTCACCGATATCCCCTTACCTTCAATCAGTTAAATTATTAATTTTTCAAGGTTTGAGGCACTTTGATCAGTCACATTCTTGAATGTCAAGAAAAAAAGAGACGTCCTAGTACATATGGAATTAAAAAGGTTTATGCATGACTTTGTGGAGGGTTACTGTCAAGATGATTTATTCCATTTAAAAAAATAAACATTGATTATGGGCGGATGGGTGGGGGCAGAGAGGTAGAGGGGTAGATAAACAGATGGACAATGAGAGATGGAGGAGAGAGGAGAGAGGCAGGAGACCCTGACCTCTGACCTCACACATAATGATTCAGTATGGTAGGAGAGGGAGAGGGACAGGGAGAATAAGAAAGCGCGCGAGAGAGAGAGGGAGGCAGGCAAGAGGGAGTGAGAGATACACTCAGAGGGAGGGAGAGAAAGCATTGACCCTAGCCCTAGGGTGTAGGAAGGGGAGGTTGAGGTGATGAAGTTTCATCATCATCATCAGTGTTAGCCCCATAGCTAATCCCCAACAGACCAGACCGGCCCTAACTCAACTGTGTACTCTACACTTCACTGACCATACTGCTGTCTGCCTCATCTGGTCTGGCCCTTTACTCACTTCTCTCTCACTGGTCTACACACTAACCCTAAGCCTAGCTCAAACCCTAACCCTGTTATATAACCCATGTTATATTATCATCATAAAGATGAGATACAGTATACTATATATATATTATTTTACCTTTATTTAACTAGGCAAGTCTGTTAAGAACAAATTCTTATTTTCAATGACGGCCTAGGAACAGTAGGTTAACTGCCTTGTTCAGGGGCAGAACGAAAGATTTTTACCTTGTCAGCTCAGAGATTCGATCTAGCAACTTTTCGGTTACTGGCCCAACACACTAACCAGGCTACCTGCCGCTCCCCCATTAGTTACTTATATGAATACACTGTATTTCCATATATAAATAACAATGCATATACTTTATCAAGAATGTAACTACTTCTCCAAATACCACACTCTCATACTATAAACAATATCACTAGAGCCATGAGAGTATTGTGTTTAAAGCAGGACACTGACCCTTGAGAAAGCCCCAAACTGACAGGCTAGCTAAAATTAGCTCAGTGTTGTACTGCTGCAACAGAAAAGGTGGATGGTGTCACTGTGCACTAAACAGCAGCCTAGTGGACAGAGTAGCTAGCCTAGGCTCTAGTGGACTGAGTAGAGCTAGCTTGCTGGATTTAGAGCTCGCTTGCTGGATTTAGAGCTCGCTTGCTGGATTTAGAGCTCGCTTGCTGGATTTAGAGCTAGCTTGCTGGATTTAGAGCTAGCTTGCTGGAATTAGAGGTAGCTTGCTGGATTTAGAGCTAGCTTGCTGGATTTAGAGCTAGCTTGCTGGATTTAGTGGTAGCTTGCTGGATTTAGAGCTAGCTTGCTGGATTTAGAGCTAGCTTGCTGGATTTAGAGCTAGCTTGCTGGATTTAGAGCTAGCTTGCTGGATTTAGTGGTAGCTTGCTGGATTTAGAGATAGCTTACTGGATATAGAGGTGGCTTGCTGGATTTAGAGCTAGCTTGCTGGATTTAGATCTAGCTTGCTGGATTTAGAGTTAGCTTGCTGGATTTAGCGGTAGCTTGCTGGGCTGAGTCTGTAGCCGGGTGGACTGAGAGCTAGCGAAGCAGAGCCCCTGCATTGTCCTCAATGTCACATTCAATCACATCACCTCTAAAAATGAGGCATTTTTTTTATCACTCACCAGTTGTTTGGGATATTGTTCCTCATGGTTGGTTGGCTGTCCCGGGGTGACTCTGCGGGACTCCACAGGTGTTTGTGTGTGTGTGTGTTGGCTCTGTGTGTGTTGGCTCCAGTGTTTGTTTGTGTTAGTAGTCTTCTCCATCGTGCGCCAAGAGGTCTTGACAGGGACAGCAGTGGTGTGGCAGAGTAAAAACATGGCCACCCACCATGTCAGGGGTAATAATGACAGCTATGTGTGCTCCTAGCAGACCTCGTACAGCTCTGGGCTTTACAATACAGGACCCTCCTAAGTTGTGACAGTGGACTAGTCAACTCCATCAGCTCCACAGGCATGGGCCAAATCATTGCTGGGGGTGGAGGGGGATGGACTTCACCACTCAGAGAGTGGAAAGTAATTGTTGTGGGGGCTCTACTTGTTTTGATTCTACTTGACTGGAAATGGTTTCTTTGGTTTGATTTTAAACTGTGATAAATGTTCTGGAAGTTACTTGACAAATGGGAATTGGAAACGTATTACCTGTCACACAGTCTCTTTCTCCCTTTGTCTATCTTTTTCTCTTGCACCACCGCTCCTCTCTCTTTCGTTACTGTCTTCACTCACCTTTGTCTGTCTAACGACTTAACCAGAGGGTCTTGAGCCTTGTTAATGTCTTACTGCTGCTGCAGGGTAAACACACTGACCTATCACCCTGTAAAGACCTCTGATCAGAGAGACATCAAGGGTCTGTGTGTGTGTGAGACAGAGAGAGAGAGAGAGAAAAAGAAAGACAGAGAGCAAAAGAGAGAGAGAGTGTGTGTGTTTGTGTGTGTGAATGCGGGTGTGTGTGTGAGGTCACATAATGGATGATCCCAGTCTTCTGATCAGTCTTCCTCTCTGGACAGAAGATTGATTCCCCCCCTCAAACCAACACTACCATCCTTTATGATTGCTCCTCTCTCTATCCTCGCTCTATCCTCTCTCTATCCTCTCTCTATCCTCTCTCTATCCCCTCTCTGTCCCCTCTCTATACTCTCTCTATCCTCGCTCTATACTCTCTCTATCCTCTCTCTATCCTCTCTCTGTCCCCTCTCTATTCTCTCTCTGTCCTCGCTCTATCCTCTCTCTATCCTCTCTCTGTCCTCTCTCTATCCTCTCTCTATACTCTCTCTATCCCCTCTCTATCCTCTCTCTGTCCTCTCTCTATCCCCTCTCTATCTTCTCTCTATCCCCGCTCTATCCTCTCTCTATCTGCTCTTTATCCTCTCTCTATACTCTCTCTGTCCTCTCTCTATCCTCTCTCTATACTCTCTCTATCCCCTCTCTATACTCTCTCTGTCCCCTCTCTATCCTATCTTTATCCCCGCTCTATACTCTCTCTATCCTCTCTCTATCCTCTCTCTATCCTCCCTCTATCCTCTCTCTATCCTCTCTCTATCCTCTCTCTATACTCTCTCTATACTCTCTCTATACTCTCTCTGTCCTCTCTCTATCCTCTCTCTATACTCTCTCTATACTCTCTCTATACTCTCTCTATACTCTCTTTATCCCCTCTCTATCCCCGCTCTATCCTCTCTCTATCCTCTCTCTATCCTCTCTCTATACTCTCTCTGTCCTCTCTCTATCCTCTCTCTATCCCCTCTCTATCCCCTCTCTATCCTCTCTCTATCCTCTCTCTATCCTCTCTCTATCCTATCTCTATACTCTCTCTGTCCTCTCTCTATCCTCTCTCTATCCCCTCTCTATCCTCTCTCTATCCTCTCTCTATCCTCTCTCTATCCTCTCTCTGTCCCCTCTCTATCCCCTCTCTATCCCCTCTACATCCTCTCTCTGTCCTCTCTCTGTCCTCTCTCTGTCCCCTCTCTATACTCTCTCTATCCTCTCTCTGTCCCCTCTCTATACTCTCTCTATACTCTCTCTATCCTCTCTCTGTCCCCTCTCTATACTCTCTCTATCCTCTCTCTATCCTCTCTCTGTCCCCTCTCTATACTCTCTCTATCCCTACATCTGTAGGTCATTAACATTGTGCATACAAAAGTCAGAGTTGATGAGCTTGCAGTAAAGCTAAACACAAACACAATCGACAGCTGGGTTATGATCATGTTGTTAGCTAGTGATTAAGTGCCATCGTTGATTAGTACGTTCATATGTTCATATGATACTGTATGTTCAGCTCCTCCCCCAAGGAGTTTAGAAATCATTTGAGGCTCAATTATTGCAGGTCAGGAAGTGGAGGGGCTACTCCGCTCTACTCTACTCTCTCTGGCATATGCTCCAGTCTATCAAAGGCTTGTTTACAAATAAGGACACAAACAAACACTTCAACTCTAATAACTAACTCATATAAGTTTTCAGGGTTAGTACTAATGTGTACCACCTCTCTGTCTGTGTGTCAAATCAAATCAAATTTTATTGGACATACACATGGTTAGCAGATGTTACCATGAGTGTAGCGAAATGCTTGTGCTTCTAGTTCCGACAGTGCAGCAATATCTAACATGTAATCTAACAATTCCACAACAACTACATAATATACACAAATCAAAGTAAAGGAATGGAATAAGAATATATACATATACATATATGGATGAGCAATGACAGAGCGGCATATGCAAGATGCAATAGATGGTATAGAATACAGTATATACTGTACATATGAGATGAGTAACGCAAGATATGTAAACATTATTAAGGTGGCATTATTAAAATGACTAGTCTTCCATTTATTAAAGTGGCCAATGATATTAAGTCTGTATGTAGGCAGCAGCCTCTCTGTGCTAGTGATGGCTGTTTAACAGTCTGAGGGCCTTGAGATAGAAGCTGTTTTTCAGTCTCTCGGTCCCCGCTTTGATGCACCTGTACTGGCCTCGCCTTCTGGATGGTAGCGGGGTGGACAGGCAGTGGCTCGAGTGGTTGATGTCCTTGATGATCTTTTTGGCCTTCCTGTGACATCGATCTGCTGTAGGTGTCCTGGAGGGCAGGTAGTTTGCGTGCGTGCGCGTGTGTGTGTGTGTGTGCGCACGTGTGTGTGTGTGTGTGTGTGTGTGTGTGTGTGTGTGTGTGTGTGTGTGTGTGTGTGTGTGTGTGTGTGTGATTGACAGAGACGTATGGCAGTGTGACCAGTTACCTGTGGAGAAATGCCCCCCAATGACACGTGTGACTTACCACTGGACACCAGACACAGTCATAACACAAAACTCCATCCACTGACCACAGAAACCCACTGTCACTATCTCTTAACCAGGGTTGGGGTTCCGAAATAAAATATTCAGTCTATTAAGAAAGTAAACCAAATTCCAGTTCCAATTCTAAATGTTTCTCTTTGAAAAGCATTGAAGAGAATTGGAATTGACCCCACCACTGCTCTTAATAATATTCAATGAATATCTGAATCTATAAGGTGTAGAAGCTGAATCTACTGGGGGCAGAAGTATACAGAGCAGGTGGCCACTGTGAATAAGGCTGTCAGGTGTAGTGGTCGACTCTGTGTCACCTTGACCAGATGGTCATGGTGCTGCCCACCTGCAAGGCTCCACAGCATGCCCAGGACCCTGGGGCCAATACATGTGTAGATTACTAATGATAACTACAGTATGCTAATAACACAATGCAATGCTAATGTGAACAACAGAGAGCAGTGAGGTGATGGACGCACTGGTCTGGTCAGTGTGACTATACAGTAGCAACAGTAATGATAGTTGTGTAATAGAGAATCTCTCTCTCTCTCTCCATATCCACCTCTCTCTCTCGCTCTCTGATCTGGGAATCTCTTGTGTGGTAGCCTCTTTATTTAGCTCCTGGTGTATGTACTGAACAGGTTATGCAGGGCGGCAGATAGTCTTTTCTAGGAAAGGTTGTGGGAATATTAGACAGTGTATGCTTCCACAGAGGAAGAGGTCAGACAGTCAGCCGAACTCAGAGAAAGGGGAAGGGACAGTGAGGAGAAGGTCAACTCCAGGTCAACCACTATGCTGCATATATGATTGCCTCTCCATAGAAGGGACAACACTTCATGATTGTATAAGAAACATCAACGTGTTCATTTTCCTGTTATGGTAAATAAAAACTTGGCTACAGTTCAACTCAAAACGTTGTCAGATATGTTCTGGTAATTATAAGAACTGGCTAGCCATCTAGATTCAAAATTCAAACTACAAAATTAGAAATATTTAACCTGTTGGGGATGGGGGCGCTGTTTAGACTATTTATGCTAATTTGGCTAATTTTTTAAACGGCTTCCCACAAAATCCTTGATCGTACAATATGCATATTATTATTATTATTGGATAGAAAACAGTCTATAGTTTCTATAGGAGTTGAAATTTTGTCTCTAAGTGGAACAGAGCCCATTCTACAGCAATTTCCCTGACATGGAGTCAGATTTGAGAAATGTTGGCCACTCTTCTGAAGTCAGTTAAAGGGGCACTGTCGTTGCTATGACTATACGGACACTTCTTACGTCTTCCCCTGGATGCCTTTACGTGATGACGATTCCAACGGGGTCGATTGCGCGTTCACAGGCCCTACAAATGAAAAAACTCTGAAGCTAGTCATTCTTTGGGAGCTGCGTCATGAGCCTAGAGGACACCGGCGCGCACCTGTTCCAAGCGTTAGTTTAGCCTGTTATATTTCTCCGGTCATCTTTTCACTCGTTATAGGAGTTAACCTGTCTAGGATCAGCGTGGCGCTAGCGGCACACCCCCCCCCCCCCCACTGAAAAACCAGTGCCGCGAAATTCAAAAAAAATATTTTTTTAAAATATTTAACTTTCACACATTAAAGTCCAATACAGCTAATGAAAGACACAGATCTTATGAATCCAGTCAACATTTCCGATTTTTAAAATGTTTTACAGGGAAGACACAATATGTAAAGATGTACATCTATTACCTAAAAACACATTAGCATATTCCACCATCTTTTATTTGTCCACCAACACCAGTAGCCATCACCAATTCGGCTAAACTAAGATATTTATAGCCCCTAACCAACAAAAAAACTCATTAGATGACAGTCTGATAACATATTTATGGTATGGGATAGGTTTTGTTAGAAAAAAGTGCATATTTCAGGTAGACTTCATAGTTTACAATTGCACCCACCATCACAAATGGACTAGAATAATTACAATGAGCAACGTGTTTACCTAACTACTAATCATCAAACATTTCGTAAAAATACACAGCATACACGAATCGAAAGACACAGATCCTGTGAATACAGACAATATTTCAGATTTTCTAAGTGTCTTACAGCGAAAACACAATAAATCGTTATATTAGCTTAGCACATAGCAATTAGCAGCCCAGCATTGATTCTAGCCAAAGTGAGCGATAAAAGTCAACATCGCCAAAAGATATTAATTTTTTCACTAACCTTCTCAGAATTCTTCCGATGACACTCCTGTAACATCACATTACAACATGCATATACAGTTTGATCGAAAATGTTTATATTTAGCCACCAAAATCATGGTTAGACAATGTGAAATGTAGACAAGCTGGTAAAGAAAACGTCCTTGCGCCACTTAGACAGTGATCTACTCTTATACATAAATACTCATAAACGTGACTAAAAAATATAGGGTGGACAGGGATTGATAGACAATTTAATTCTTAATACAATTGCGTTATTACATTTTTTAATTTATCCTTACTTTTCAATACAGTTTGCGCCAAGCGAAGCTACGTCAAAAAACATGGCGTCCTAAGCCACTAAAATGTTTCGACAGAAACACGATTTATCATAATAAAAATGTCCTACCTTGAGCTGTTCTTCCATCAGTATCTTGGGCAAAGGATCCTTTCTTGGGAGAAATCGTCTTTTGGTGGAAAGCTGTCCTCTTGCCATGTGGAAATGTCAACTACGTTCGGGATGAACTGAAAAGCGCACCCAACTTTTCACATCGTTGCAAAAATAAATGTCCCAAAATCGCACTAAACGGATATAAATTGCTATAAAACGCTTTAAATTAACTACTTTGTGATGTTTGTAACTCCTATAACGAGTGAAAAGATGACCGGAGAAATATAACAGGCTAAACTAACGCTTGGAACAGGAGAGGGTCGGTGTCTTCCACGCGCGTTACGCAGCAAGAAAAGACTTGCTAGCTAAAGGTTTTTTTCATTTGTAGGGCCTGTGAACGAGCAATCGAGCCCGTTGGAATCGTCATCACGTAAAGGCATCCAGGGGAAGACGTAAGAAGTGTCCGTATAGTCATAGCAACGACAGAGCCCTTTTAAATGACTTCAGAAAAGTGGCCAACGTTTCTCAAATCTGACTCCATGTCAGGGAAATTGCTGTAGAATGGGCTCTGTTCCACTTAGAGACAAAATTTCAACTCCTATAGAAACTATAGACTGTTTTCTATCCAATAATAATAATAATATGCATATTGTACGATCAAGGATTTTGTGGGAAGCCGTTTAAAAAATTAGCCACATTAGCATAAATAGTCTAAACAGCGCCCCCATCCCCAACAGGTTAAAAACATCATAAGGTAGTTAATTTAACCTGTTTGGGGTGCAAGCCCGACCTCGGACCGAAAATGACACCCCTGCAGAGCGCGAAATTCAAAATCTATTTTTTAAAAATATTTAACTTTTACACATTAACAAGTCCAATACAGCATTTGAAAGATAAACATCTTGTCAATCCAGCCAACATGTCCGATTTTTTAAATGTTTTACAGAGAAAACACCACATATATTTATGTTAGCTCACCACCAAATACAAAAGTGGACAGACACGTATGAATTATGATTATGAAGTATGAATTATGATTGAAGTAGCATGCACAACCAACCGAAATAAACTAAAACCAACCTAAAGAGCCCAGAAAAAACGACCTCAGATGACAGTCATATAACATGTTACACAATAAATCTATGTTTTGTTCATAAAAAGTGCATATTTTAGCTATAAATCAGTTTTACATTGATGCTACCCAAAAATGCTAATACATAGCTACAGTCTGAATCCAGCCGGGAGTAGCCAGAGAAAATACATACACCAACGTCGGCTACTAATTACACCTCATAAAACATTTCAGAAAAACATATGGTGGATAACTAATGAAAGACAGATATCTTGTGAATACAGACAACATTTCCGATTTTTGAAGTGTTTTACAGCGAAAACACAATATATCGTTATATTAGCTAACATCATAAGCTAGCATAAGGCAGCATTGATTCTAGTCAAGCGCTAGCCTAGCATAGTTAGCAGAGTTAGCATTCAACAGTTCGACATATATATGAAAAAGCATCCCAAATTGGGTCTTATCTTTCTTGGTACTCCATCAGAATGTTGTAACGGGGTCCAATGTCCAGTAGAGTCTTTAGTTGGGTTCCAGAACGAATGATTTCCCTCTTTGGTTAGCTAGCACGGTAGCATTGCTGCGCCAGAAAGCGTTTCTTCAAAAAATTCTTCCGTCGTTTCACATCTAAAGTCCAGAATAAATTGCAATAATATAATTAAAGTATATTGAAAAAACATACTTTAGGATGATTTTGTGACATGTAGCAAATAATATCGTAGTCAGGCATCATATTCAACGTTATCTACCTTGTTCCAGAAGCCGAGATCAAATTATCCTTCGCGCCCGGATTTTTATTTTAACTGCGCAGGTCTCACAAGAAGTTGTGTTATTCAGTCCAGGGACGAGATATTCGACTCCTTTCAATTCTCACTTCCGCATTACAGTCTGACGAACGCCTCTGACGTGTTTATATGGTCCCAAGTCAAATGGCCTTTTATAGAGAAGGTCTTAAAGAGACACATCGCATTTTGGGAAACTCAATTCGGCTGGGAAAATGGCTGTAAAAATATTTCTGTTCGACTTAGAGAAACAATTCAAACCTTTTTAGAAACTACAGACTGTTATCTATCCAACAGTAGTAAATATATGCATATTGGAAAATAAAAAGTTTCTTAGGAGGCCGTTTGAAAATGTGCACACATTTTCCAGTTTTTTCAATATTCAGCGTGCAGCCATAACAGGTTTAAAGCGTTTTATAGCAATTTATATCCGTTTAGTGCGATTTTGGGACATTTCTTTTTGCAACGATGTGAAAAGTTGGGCACGCTTTTCAGTTCATCCCGAACGCAGTTGACATTTCCACATGGCAAGAGGACAGCTTTCCACCAAAAGACGATTTCTCCCAAGAAAGGATCCTTTGCCCAAGATACTGATGGAAGAACAGCTCAAGGTAGGACATTTTTATTATGATAAATCGTGTTTCTGTCGAAACATTTTAGTGGCTTAGGACGCCATGTTTTTTGACGTAGCTTCGCTTGGCGCAAACTGTATTGAAAAGTAAGGATAAATTAAAAAATGTAATAACGCAATTGTATTAAGAATTAAATTGTCTATCAATCCCTGTCCACCCTGTATTTTTTAGTCACGTTTATGAGTATTTATGTATAAGAGTAGATCACTGTCTAAGTGGCGCAAGGACATTTTCTTTACCAGCTTGTCTACATTTCACATTGTCTAACCATGATTTTGGTGGCTAAATATAAACATTTTCGATCAAACTGTATATGCATGTTGTAATGTGATGTTACAGGAGTGTCATCGGAAGAATTCTGAGAAGGTTAGTGAAAAAATTAATATCTTTTGGCGATGTTGACTTTTATCGCTCACTTTGGCTAGAATCAATGCTGGGCTGCTAATTGCTATGTGCTAAGCTAATATAACGATTTATTGTGTTTTCGCTGTAAGACACTTAGAAAATCTGAAATATTGTCTGTATTCACAGGATCTGTGTCTTTCGATTCGTGTATGCTGTGTATTTTTACGAAATGTTTGATGATTAGTAGTTAGGTAAACACGTTGCTCATTGTAATTATTCTAGTCCATTTGTGATGGTGGGTGCAATTGTAAACTATGAAGTCTACCTGAAATATGCACTTTTTGGTAACAAAACCTATCCCATACCATAAATATGTTATCAGACTGTCATCTAATGAGTTTTTTTGTTGGTTAGGGGCTATAAATATCTTAGTTTAGCCGAATTGGTGATGGCTACTGGTGTTGGTGGACAAATAAAAGATGGTGGATTATGCTAATGTGTTTTTAGGTAATAGATGTACATCTTTACATATTGTGTCTTCCCTGTAAAACATTTTAAAAATCGGAAATGTTGACTGGATTCACAAGATCTGTGTCTTTCATTAGCTGTATTGGACTTTAATGTGTGAAAGTTAAATATTTAAAAAAAATATTTTTTTTGAATTTCGCGGCACTGGTTTTTCAGTGGGGGGGGGGGGGGGTGTGCCGCTAGCGCCACGCTGATCCTAGACAGGTTAACTTTCATAAAATCACAAGTGTAATACATCAAAATAAATCTTAACCTGTCTAGGATCAGCGTGGCGCTAGCGGCACACCCCCCCCCCCCCCACTGAAAAACCAGTGCCGCGAAATTCAAAAAAAATATTTTTTTTAAATATTTAACTTTCACACATTAAAGTCCAATACAGCTAATGAAAGACACAGATCTTGTGAATCCAGTCAACATTTCCGATTTTTAAAATGTTTTACAGGGAAGACACAATATGTAAAGATGTACATCTATTACCTAAAAACACATTAGCATAATCCACCATCTTTTATTTGTCCACCAACACCAGTAGCCATCACCAATTCGGCTAAACTAAGATATTTATAGCCCCTAACCAACAAAAAAACTCATTAGATGACAGTCTGATAACATATTTATGGTATGGGATAGGTTTTGTTAGAAAAAAGTGCATATTTCAGGTAGATGGCATAGGTTACAATTGCACCCACCGTCACAAATGGAATAGAAAAACTACTTAGAGCAACGTGTTTACCTACTTACTAATCATCAAACATTTCGTAAAAATACACAGCATACACGAATCGAAAGACACAGATCCTGTGAATACAGACAATATTTCAGATTTTCTAAGTGTCTTACAGCGAAAACACAATAAATCGTTATATTAGCTTAGCACATAGCAATTAGCAGCCCAGCATTGATTCTAGCCAAAGTGAGCGATAAAAGTCAACATCGCCAAAAGATATAAATTTTTTCACTAACCTTCTCAGAATTCTTCCGATGACACTCCTGTAACATCACATTACAACATGCATATACAGTTTGATCGAAAATGTTTATATTTAGCCACCAAAATCATGGTTAGACAATGTGAAATGTAGCTCAGTTGGTCAGAAAATTTCCTTGCGCCACTTAGACAGTGATCTACTCTTATACATAAATACTCATAAACGTGACTAAAAAATATAGGGTGGACAGGGATTGATAGACAATTTAATTCTTAATACAATTGCGTTATTACATTTTTTAATTTATCCTTACTTTTCAATACAGTTTGCGCCAAGCGAAGCTACGTCAAAAAACATGGCGTCCTAAGCCACTAAAATGTTTCGACAGAAACACGATTTATCATAATAAAAATGTCCTACCTTGAGCTGTTCTTCCATCAGTATCTTGGGCAAAGGATCCTTTCTTGGGAGGAATCGTCTTTTGGTGGAAAGCTGTCCTCTTGCCATGTGAAAATGCCAACTGCGTTCGGGATGAACTGAAAGCGTGCCCACCTATTCACAGCGTTAAAGAAATAAATGTCCCAAAATCGCACTAAACGGATATAAATTGCTATAAAACGCTTTAAATTAACTACCTTATGATGTTTTTAACTCCTATAACGAGTGAAAAGATGACCGGAGAAATATAACAGGCTAAACTAACGCTTGGAACAGGAGAGGGTCGGTGTCCTCCACGCGCGTTACGCAGCAAGAAAAGACTTGCTAGCTACAGGGTTTTTTCATTTGTAGTGCCTGTGAACGCGCAATCGACCCCATTGGAATCGTCATCACGTAAAGGCATCCAGGGGAAGACGTAAGAAGTGTCCGTATAGTCATAGCAAAATCAGTGCCCTTTTAACTGACTTCAGAACAGTGGCCAACATTTCTGAAATCTGAATCCATGTCAGGGAAATTGCTGTAGAATGGGCTCTGTTCCACTTAGAGACAAAATTTCAACTCCTATAGAAACTATAGACTGTTTTCTATCCAATAATAATAATAATATGCATATTGTACGATCAAGGATTTTGTGGGAAGCCGTTTCAAAAATTAGCCAAATTAGCATAAATAGTCTAAACAGCGCCCCCATCCCCAACAGGTTAACTTCTTGTTAATCCAGCCGCTGTGTCAAATTTCAAAAAGGCTTTACGGCGAAAGCACACCATGCGATTATCTGAGGACAGCGCCCCGCATACAACACCATGAAAAACATATTTCAACCAGGCAGGTGTGACACGAAAGTCAGAAATAGCGATGTAATAAATGCCTTACCTTTGATGATCTTCTTCTGTTGGCACTCCAAAAGGTCCCAGTTACATCACAAATGGTCCTTTTGTTCGATAATGTCCTTCTTTATATCCATAAAAACTCAGTTTAGCTAGCGCGCTTCAGTCAATCATCCACCCAGTTTCCCTCCATCAAAATGCATACAAAATGAATCCCAAACTTTACTAATAAACTTTACCAAACAAGTCAAACAACGTTTATAATCAAACCCTAGGTACCCTAATACATAAATAAACTATCAAATTTAAGGCGGAGAATCGTTATTGTCTTCCCGGAGAAAAATACCAAAGAACGTGCTCTCATTCACGTGCTTGGAAACACTACAGCCAAAATGGGAGCCACCTAGAAAAACTACAATTTCTGGCTAATTTTTCCAAAAACCAGCCTGAAACTATTTCTAAAGACTGTTGACATCTAGTGGAAGCCCTAGGAACTGCAATCTGGGAGGACTTCGCCTTATAATAAAAGTGACAGCCATTGAAAATAGTGGTAGGCTGAATTTTTTGGGGGGGGATGGTTTGTCCTCGGGGTTTCACCTGCCATATCAGTTTTGTTATACTCACAGACATACATTATTTTAACAGTTTTAGAAACTTTAGAGTTTTTTCTATCCAAATCTACCAATTATATGCCTATCTTAGCTTCTGGGTCTGAGTAACAGGCAGTTTACTTTGGGCACACTTTTCATCCAGACGTGAAAATTTTTCCCCCTACCCAAGAGAGGTTAATAAACAAAACAAGATACACAAACAACGCACAGACAGGAAACTGTAACAGAAACAATAACGCCCCGGGAAAGAACCAAAGGGAGTGACATTTATAGGGAAGGTAATCAGGGAGGTGATGGAGTCCAGGTGAGTCTGAAGATGCGCAGGTGCGCGTAACGATGGTGACAGGTGTGCACCATAACAAGCAGCCTGGTGACCTAGAGGCTGGAGAGGGAGCACACGTGACACACAGGCAAAACATCAGTATTGTGAAGGTTTTCTTCCAGGGGTAAAGGAGAGGACCAAAATGCAGCGTAGCCAGTGTTCAACATGTTTAATTAAACAATAACCATGAACACTTAACAAATAACAAAATAACAAACCGTGAAAACCGAGACAGTCCTATCTGGTGCAGAACAAACACTGAGACAGGAAACAAACACCCACAAAACACCAGTGAAACCCTGGCTGCCTTAGTATGACTCTCAATCAGAGACAAACGATACACACCTGTCTCTAATTGAGAATCATACCAGGCCGAACACAAAACCCCACATAGAAATAGAAAACATAGACTGCCCACCCAACACTCACGCCCTGACCAATAAAGACATATAAAACAAGAGAAAACAGGTCAGGAACGTGACAAGTATAGAGACAAAGAGTCGCAACTCAATGGCTCAGACATGAGACAAATGTGGCAAGGACTACAGACAATCACAAACTACAAATGGAAAAGCAGCCACGTCGCGGTCACCAACATCTTGCTTCCGGACAATCTAAACACCTTCTTCGCCCACTTTGAGGATAACACAGTGTCACCGATGCGGCCCTCTACCAAGGACTGTGGGCTCACCTTCTCCGTGGCTGACGTGAGTAAGACATTTAAGCGTATTAACCCTGCTGGCCCAGATGGCATCCCAAGCCGCGTCCTCAGAGCATGCGCAGACCAGCTGGCTAGAGTGTTTACGGACATATTCCGTAAATATGTCCATCTCAGCCCCCTCCTGTAAAACAAAGGAGCTGAGCACCCCCCTATCCACATCGACGGGACTGCAGTGGAGAAGGTGGAAAGCTTCAAGTTCCTCGGCGTACATATCACTGACAAACTGAAATGATCCACCCACACAGTGTGGTGAAGAAGGTGCAACTGCAACTCAGGAGGTTGAAGAAATTTGGCTTGGCACCTAAAACCCTCACAAACTTTTACAGATGCAAAATTGAGAGCATCCTATTGGGCTGTATCATTGCCTGGTATGGCAACTGCACCGCCCACAACTGCAGGACTCTCCAGAGGGTGGTAGGGTCTGCCCAACTTATCACCAGGGGCAAACTACCTACCCTCCAGGACACCTGCAACACCCGATGTCCCAGGAAGGCCAAAAAGATTATCAAGGACAACAACCACACGAATATTGTGTGTATTGTTATGAAATTGTTAGGCATTACTGCACTGTTGGAGCTAGAAAGAAACACAAGCATTTCGCTACACCCGCAATGAAATCTGCTGAACACGTGTATGTGACCCATCAAAATTGTATTTTCTTTTCTTTTCTTTGACCAAATAATTTCACGTGGTGTGCCTTAACACTATTGCCCATGTTTGAACCACTTTCAATGCTGGACCTGGATATTCAATCAAACATTCATTTTTTAATTGATTACCCAAAGTAATACCTCCCCCTTCTTTCATGAGGACTTAGTTACACTATATAAGCATTTTTGTGTCTGTGTCTATGAGAGGTGGGTGGGTAATCTTGACCATAGAGGGTGGGAGGTGAGGGGTGAGGGGTCAGGGGTGACAGTGCTAAGGTGCTACGTGTCACACAGGGGGTGTCTTAGGGGATTTTTAGGAGTGTCAAAAGGGCTGGTATGAGGTGTCAGAGGTGTTTTAAATCAGTCCACTCCGTTTTAGAGACACAGTGTCACGCCCCTCACTGCCATCAAAGGGCCTGTCAACCCGCCTTTACAGAGCATAACACTGAAGGGTGTGTGTGTGGGGGGATTACTTTATCCCTTGATTATTAAACTTTGTGCAAAGGTAGATTTTTTGCATCAAATACATGATCAGTTCCAACCCGAAAATCAAAACAGCCAGTTGATTTGAAACCCTTCAACGTCACCCCGTTTGGGTCTTGAGCTCCTCAGACTACTGGTTTTATACCACACCACTTTTTCTTCTGCCTACCAATTAACAATGCTTACAACCCCAGAGCAGGGGCGGTTTATGACGGTAGGTTTCGGGGTTTAAGTTCCGGGTCATAGGTCAGCTAAGTTTAGTAGTACCCCTGAGAGGCGGGGACTCTTTTACTGTTTCATCAGAGAGGAGAAAAGCCACATCTAATGCGGCTATCTCCTAACCTCCATATTGAATTGGGATTAAGGAAGGCCCATATAAACCTATTGTTTGGATAAAATAATGTGTCCTCTTTCATGTCCTCTGTAAAGCTGCCCTCTGGGTCTCATAATACCAGGGTGCTGATCAGACCAGTGCTGGAAAGAGGGATAAGTTGGGAAGAAATCCATGTCAACCATAGCCAAATTGAGACTCCAGTATAGTTATACTAGGATTTTATCTGCTTCACCAAACACTCTCATTCACTCCTCTACCATTAAATACAAAAGCTATCTCATCAGTCCATCTCCAACGCCTTTCCCAAGAGAGATGGGGGAGTACCAAATTGTCTGCCAATAAACTCTCTGTCCTTTCTCTGTACCCCTCACCTCTGTTCCTAGTTATCTCCAGATGGGGTTGATAATACCCTTTCCTCCCTTCTCCTCCTCACGTTATCACAGTGATATCTGTGGAAGACAAACGAGTTTGGGCCCTGGCGGTGCATTCAGGGGTCAGCTCAGCTACTGTGGGGTGTCCTCAGGAACAGGCCAGACAAGGCTTCCATACATACCATCTAGGCCCACCTACGGTTAGCAGCACCCCCTGCAGCTCTGCTCGGCTAAGGGACTGAGGCTACTGTTTCTGCCTAAGTCAGGGAGATGGATGAGGAGAGGAACACAGAGAAAGAGTCTCGTTTAAGGCACTTGACATCTAGATTGTGTCTGACACGTGCACACTCCCCCGTGCGCTGTGCGCAATCACTTCACTTACTTTCACTCTCATGTGCACATATGGGCTCACAAAACACCATGGACTTACATGTCAAATACATTAGATTACCACTGCCTCTTGAAAGTCCAATTAGATTTGTCACGCACACACACGAACGTGCACACACACACACACACACTGTTGCACACACTCACAATGAGGGGCGAGGGGGATGACACCATACTGTGCCCTAGACAGATGAGGTGATGGATATGATGTATCAATCACACACTTCGGTTTACTCAGGACATCAGTCAAAGCACAAGACTAGGTGTGTGTGTGTGTGATTGTGTGTATGTCCTAGAGGAGGGGGCATGACTCAGGGACTCTTTGTGATCATGTCTAACCCCCGGACGGGCAGTGGTGAGGGGAAGGAAATGAGAAGGGCTGGTCTCTCTCCACTTCCACGTAAGCAACAGGCACAGACTCGTCTTACTACACTCAGCGCTGTGAGAAATCAACAGACTGTGCTCTATTGATCCTCAGACTTTCTCAGACTTAATAAGTCACTTCCAGGAGTCTCAATGCAGGCTAGAGAACCACTACAGCTCAAACTCCTGTCTCAAGAGCTTACAGCTCTAATTGCAGTGTTTTGGTGCTCATCAAATCGAGAGGGAGTGGGAGAAAGCAAGAGTGTGAGAAAAAATTATGCATTTACTTCGAAGTCTATTCACAGACACATCATTTAGTTTAGAAGTTCACAACACATATAAACTATGGAGCCTACAGCTGCTGATGATAAACACAAGCCCTAAATTATTACTTTGAAAAGAAATGAAAAGAAAAATCTATTCATTCAAAGTTTGCCAGCACAGCATCACGTTAGCTTTGGTGCAGAACAGCAGGTGAAGAGAGTGTGGGGGGGGGCATTGACTCCTGGTGGGGCCATGTGTGAGCTTCTACCCCCTGGCAAGAGCCCTAGCGAGACCCTGGTCCCTTCTCCTTTGTCCCCCCGGCACCCAGCTCTTTGAGTGGCCCAACCCTGACAAACACACTGTGAAATTAGCCTAGTGGTGGAGCTCTAATGAAAGCTAACACGATCAGCTCATACAAACAGACCCAGGCTCCCTGTCACACCCTGGATCTTTCCCAGCACCCCACCGCTCACCCACATGTCCACACACTCCATATTGTCACCCTGGGAGAAACACAGCTGTGCCCAGCCAGGACACTGAAGCCGATGGGGTGCAGAAGGGGTGCAGTCGCCCCCCAGCTACACACCCCTGTCACTCCGATACACACTGGGTATGAGCTAAGACATGACACATGCACCCATCAGCCTGCTCTCGTGTGACAACAATCGACTCTTCTCCTGAAAAGAACTGATGGGAACGGTTTTATATTTGGGAGAGGAAGGGGTGGGTAAAGCGGGGGTAAAGTGCCTTCTTGCCAACCTCCAGGGTTACCATCTTATCAACTGTGTTTTCTGTAAATTGCCCTGAGGTCAATCATGATAACTTGGCGTTCATCTCACCTCTACACATCAGCCAAGTCCATATCTGGGATGTGAACCAGCAACGTTCCGGCTTCTGCTCCTCTAAAAACCTCCAAACTGCTGCTTCATGCCTGTATTCATAAGCAGAGAGCCGTTGAGCTGTGCTTCCTGCTCTAAAACGTTTGAGTAATGCTGTGATGTGAAGTGTTGAGTGAGAAGTTTTGGTATGACAAATAAGGAATGAAGTATGAGCCTTCCTTGTTGCAGTAAAAGCCTTTTGAGTGATGGTGGGTATTGAGTAAGGCCTGTCCTTGGCCTCTTCCCTTTCGCCAGTTCCAGAGTTTTCACACACTCACACCATTACTCACTCCGTCACTGTGACCTAAGCCTTCAGGATATACCCATTGTTACTGTGGAGAACGCTTGCAGGTTCTAAGATAAAGGGTGTGTGTGTGTGTGTGTGTGTGTGTGTGTGTGTGTGTGTGTGTGTGTGTGTGTGTGTGTGTGTGTGTGTGTGTGTGTGTGTGTGTGTGTGTGTGTGTGTGTGTGTGTGTGTGTGTGTGTGTGTGTGGCGGTGGCGGTGGGGGGGGGGGGGGGGGGGGATTTGTACTCATGATAGATGTATCTTTCTTCCTGTTTGTGTAGGAGCACCTCCTTTTCCCATGCTGTGGATCACACACACACACACACACACACACACACACACACACACACACACACACACACACACACACACACACACACACACACACACACACACACACACACACACACACACACACACACACACACACACACACACACACACAGAGACACACTCAAAAACGGGATAGCGGTAAACAGACACACTTTCTAAAGGCATACTGTGGGAGAGAGAGAGAGGGAGAAGAAAGGAAGGAGAGATGAAAGAGGAGAAGGGGTAGATCTCATTCTACTTAGACCAAAGGAACTGCCAAAGACACAGAGGAGGACAGGAGAGTCTTTTAAGTCACAGGCTATGTTTTTTTTCTTCTTTTTCCACATAAAAGTAAGGCAATGAGAGTCGGTGTGGCGTACTGACATACAACACAATACATGCACCCATCAATCCTCTCCACATTGTGCTGACTTCAGTTAAACAAACACAGGAAGGAATACTCTTCACTACCTGACAGATTTTAATTTCAACTGATAACCTTCTTTAACTTTTGTTCTGTTATTTTCTATGGGGACCTCCAGGATGTTCCTAGTTAGAGCAGAGGGACATCACCGTCCTTTTCAAATTGAGATGGAAACAAGAGCTTAACCAGATCAGCTTTCATGTCCAGTACTTCAAACCTGACCCCTGACCTCTCACCCCTATCCTCAGCCTGTCTGTCAGATTCACCTGTCTCTCTCTCTCTGTCCACCCAGCCCTGGGAAAGCTGATCCTACTGCTGTGACCATATCTCATATATAGTGGTGACAACCTTCACCGCCCATAATTCTTTGTCACAGAGTTCCTCTGAGGCTCCTCATTATGTGACACATAATCACGTCTCTTTTGGGAAGAGAAGGGACACAGTTGTCACATGTGGACAGACACGAGGCCAAACCCTTTAGTGACCCTCGCAGATACAGACCTTTGAGTTAAATATGAGATACATGGAGCCCGTGGTTAATAGACATGTTATAGAGGGCCAGGGTTTTGAATCATTGAATGCTGGAAGAGATAGCATGTCTCTCAGCACCTACTCCTCAGCATTACCTATCGATGACAACCGCTAATGAAGTTTGGGGAGGGGGAGGGGTGTGTGTGCTCCCATATTTCATCCTGGTATCTGATGTGTGGCCCTCAGCTCCCCATCACTGAGATGAGGAAATGGGCCCTCACAGAGCCCAACCCCAGGGACACCTCAGGGACTCACTGACTGGGACTGACCACTTCACTGACCCCCTAAATCTCTGCCATCCCCCTTCCCTCACCCCTCACCCCCAACCCCTATCTCTATTCCCTTACCCTCCCCTCCTTACCCTCATACATTTATCCCAGGGGAAAGAAACACCCTCATTCACAGGGAAAAGCTTGCTTTCAGGTCTTTCTCCCCTTCAATGGGGCTTTATGCCAGGAGCCTTGAGACATCAACATGACAATATGACAATGTGCTGGCCCTTTTAAAAGAGATCCTGTGTTTGTTAAGCATTTCTGCCCCTGAAGAGCACCTAAGGCAGGGGCGGGGGATCTGAAAAGTGACCGGTGAAAAGAGAGGGGCCAACTTTGATCACACACGTGAAAGAGGACTAGACTTTGATTAACTTGAGTGCTGCGTGTGGTAGTCTGTCTGTCTTTCTATCTATCTCTGAGTTATTAGCACGGTGAAGTTATCATTGGAAGGTATGAGACAATCCGATAATTGCTATTCACGTCTCATGTTATTGCCCACCTCACTTCTTCCACCACTTCTCACCCAGCCTCTAGTAAAGAAATCACAAACTCTCCAAACTCTCATTTCAGCGCTACCATTTCTCCGATCCCCCTCCCCCCCCCCATGAGATCATATAAGTAATGTTTTTTGGGACTTTAATGTAACACTTTCTATTATTCATCAAAAGAGTTTTAAGCATCTCTCCTTGATGTCAAACTGTAACAAGCAAAAATAAGATATCCTGGCTCTCTAAAGCTGATTCAACTCATCTCAAGGAGCTGAAATCATGAATCATTAAAAAAAACACCATAGTCGGAGGAAATTGATTCGCTAGCTAAGGAGGGAGCAGGAGGGTGTGTGAGAGAGAGAGAGAGAGAGAGAGAGAGAGAGAGAGAGAGAGAGAGAGAGAGAGAGAGAGAGAGAGAGAGAGAGAGAGAGAGAGAGAGAGAGAGAGAGAGAGAGAGAGAGAGAGAGAGAGAGAGAGAGAGAGAGAGAGAGAGAGAGAGAGAGAGAGAGAGAGAGAGAGAGAGAGAGAGAGAGAGAGAGAGAGAGAGAGAGAGAGAGAGAGAGAGAGAGAGAGAGTGGGATAGTACAACTACAACCTCCCCGCAGAATGCACTAACACACGCTAAGGATGAGGATAGGTCTCTTTTTACATGGTACAGGAAGTACAAATGTGACTGTCATATCATAGGAAACATGAAGGGAAACTGCATCAATGCATTTAGGCTACAAAACAGAATTATGGATGTCATCATGACAACTATGTTCAGAAAGACATGACTCAATGATAAAAGTCGTGCCCCTCTTCAATTAGAATTTCTTTGGATTCAAAATGGCAGACAAACTGACAAGTAAAATCTCTCTCTTTAGAGCACTTTCATTCTTAGCACAGGTACTGACCTTTCCATTGACTCACTGGGCCACTGAGTTATGAGTGTTAAATATATTAATGGCAGTTTATTTTTAGAGCAGCACTCCAAAGATTCAGGAGTTATCACAATGGCCTCATTTTGCCTGAGTAGGATGGTAATCTCACAGTTGTGATTGTATCATTGTCAAGTAATTTTGCCCAATTAATTCTGCCATAGACCGGCCTATGCCGCTATCTGTCCCTGTAGAATGACCTGAGATAAGAAAAACTCTACCTGATAACCCCAGCAAACATGACCCCAATCGCCCAATGTGGGTATTTGGTGGGCAAGGTGGGCAGGGTCTAGTACATGCCAAGCAAGCCTACACCAAGCAAGCCCACACTAGCCCGACATGGGCAAGCCCACTCCAAGAAAGCCCACACCAAGCCTACACAAGCCAGATACGAGCTAGCCCACATCAGCCCAACACAGGCTAACCTACACCAGCCCAACACAGACTATTGGACACCAGCCCAACATGTCAGCCCAAACCAAGCCCAGCTGCTTCATAATGTAGAGGCGGGGCTCATTTTAATATTTGGGGCCGTGGATTTAAATTCCCCAATTCATGTTGTTAAGTTAAAAAAGAATGCAAGGTCAAAATCGCTGATACCATTCAAACCAATGAGGTTTCGGTACTTTAAAGCCAATTATCTCGGAATAATCTTTCTTTCAGACAGAACTTTATAGGTGTCACGTCCTGACCATAGTTCTTATGTGTTTTGCTTGTTTAGTGTTGGTCAGGACGTGAGCTGGGTGGGAATTCTATGTTGTGTGTCTAGTTTGTCTGTTTCTGTGTCCAGCCTAATATGGTTCTCAATCAGAGACAGCTGTCAATCGTTGTCCCTGATTGAGAATCATATATAGGTGGCTTGTTTTGTGTTGGGGATTGTGGGTGGTTGTTTTCCTGTCTCTGTGGGGGGGGGAACCTGCCACTCCCTGACCTTAGAGAGATGTTGTATTTCTCTATTTGGTTAGGTCAGGGTGTGATTTGGGGTGGGCATTCTATGTTGTCTATTTCTTTGTTTTTGGCCGAGTATGGTTCCCAATCAGAGGCAGCTGTCTATCGTTGTCTCTCATTTGGGATCATACTTAGGCAGCACTTTTTCCCCACTTTCTGTTGTGGGATCTTGTCTTTTTGTGTTGCATGTGTTTGCACTCCTAGCTTTACGTTTGAGTTTTTTTGTGAAACATTTTAAGTTAAAGGAAAATGTACGCCTACCACGCTGCACCTTGGTCTCCTTCCGACGACAAACGTAACAACAAGGCACAACTGTTAATTGAAATTCTTTCCAGGTGACCACCTCATGAAGCTGGTTGAAAGAATGCCAAGAGTGTGCAAAGCTGTCATCAAGGCAAAGGGTGGCTACTTTGAAGAATCTCAAATATAAAACATATTTTGATTTGTTTCAGTCTTTTATTTGTTACTACATGATTCCATATGTGTTGTTTCATAATTTTGATGTCTTCATTATTATTTTACAATGTAGAAAAAGGTAAAAATAAAGACAAAACCCTTGAATGAGTAGGTGTGACCAAACTTTTGACTGGTACTGTATATACTGATTATACAGAACATTATGAATACCTGCATTTTCTATGACATAGACTAACCAGGTGAAGCTATGATCCCCTGTTGATAATTAAAAACCTCTTAAGGATCTCTACAGATTGGGGTCCCAGATTGGGGTCTAGTGGCCAAAATCTAAATTGTGCCTGGGCTGGAATAATACATTATGGCCTTTCTCTTGCATTTCAAAGATTATGGTACAAAGAAAATACAAAAAACGTGTTATATTCTCCTACATTAATTTCACATTTCCATAAACTTCAAAGTGTTTCCTTTCAAATAGTATCAAGAATATGCATATCCTTGCTTCAGGTCCTGAGCTACAGGCAGTGGCAGTTAGATTTGGGTATGTCATTTTAGGCGAAAATTGACTTCAATCAGTGTAAATGAAGCGGAGGAGACAGGTTACAGGAAGATTTTCAAGCCTTGAGAGAATTGAGACATGGATTGAGTATGTGTGCCACTCAGAGGGAAAATGGGCAAGACAAAATATTTAAGTGCCTTTGAATGGGGTATGGTAGTAGGTGCCAGGCGCGCTGGTTTGTGTCAAGAACTGCAACGCTGCTGGGTTTTTCACGCTCAACAGTTTCCCGTATGTATCAAAGTTGCTTGTTGCTGTCATATATATATATATATATATATATATACACACACACTGACTGTACAAAATATTAAGAACACCTTCCTAATATTGAGTTGCACTCCCCTCAGAACAACCTCAATTCGTTGCTGCATGGGCTCTACAAGGTTTACGAAAGCTTTCCACAGGAATGCTGGCCCATGTTGACTCCAGTGCTTCCCACAGTTGTGTGTAGTGGACTCGATGTCCTTTGGGTGGTGGACCACTGTTGTCGTTCTGATACAATGTAACATCCAGCCAATTCAAACAGTCAGTTATCAGCATTCTGTGTCTTTTCGTTGAGCCAGATCATTTGGCTCCCAAACGGCTATTCATTCAAAATGCTTCAAAATCGACCTAGAACCATGATAATTGCAAATCTCTAGTACTGTAAAGCCAAAACAGTAGGCTGCCATTATGTCAGATCTTCATATGCATGTTCAAAACACATTTTTACCCATCCAAATTTACACACTGCAAAAAGGAGCGTGCACCAGAATGACGTCCCCCACTAATTATTGTTTCTGCAGTGATGATTCACCATCTTCGGAGAATGGTTTTCTAACTTATGGATGAGTTAGCTGACGATGTCAGGAAAACAATGTGGACGCTTCAATTGGGCAGAAGTCCGTGAGTTCTGGATGGCCAGATAGCTACCAACAATGTTTTGAGTGGTTTTCACTGACTTCATGTCAATGGTAATATGGCAAAAGATTCGCTATCTAGCTAACCAACAACTGTAACAATGGATCTGAGGTACAAGTGCTCATTGTGCAAATATATTTATGTTTCAATAAACATTGGAGATTAAATATACTTTACATGTTGTCAACAATTTAAGCCAACCCCGTCTGTTTTGCCCCATAGTTGCACACGCGTCGGTTTTGTTGCTAAACAATCAACCCATCTATATGCAGATAATCGTTGTTTGAAGCAAAAAAAAGCAGTCGTAGCAGTATGCAAATCAGGGAGCCATCGATGCGATTCAGTTCCCAACGTTCACCAAAAAGAGCTCGAAAAGAGCTGTTCGTTCGCAAACGAACTGTCACTAAAAAGGATGGGCTTATTTCAGGCAAAGTGAGGGCTGCCGTTGGGGTCCCCTGCCTTCGGGCCAATGTAGAGCCGATGAGTAAAGGTGTATCGGCCAATGTGGGCAGCCTACATGGGTCCAATGTTTTTACTCGCATTGGGCCCACATGGTGCCCATGTTGGAATGATTGCTGGGAAAAGATGGGCTTATTTCAGGCAAAGTGAGGGCTGCCCTCACCAGATATGGGTTGCCCACGCTAGGTCACACTGGACCAATGTGAAGCGAATGTGGGCAGCCTACATGGGGCCAACATTTTATCCAGCATTTGGACATGTTTGCTGGGACGTATCTCAGCTGAAAATAACATTCAGAGATTAACACAGATAAATACAGAGACACAGGTAGACACTGAGTGCTCTAAAAAGGGTAAAACTATAAACTGCTATAGGTAAATTTAGATCAGTTAGCTATTTTGAAAACTAAGACAACATGTTTTTGTAACGTAATTAAACTAGTTAATGTAGAAGTGCTGTGGCATAGTTACTTTTTGCTCTATCCACCTGTTCCAAATAACTTCCCATATGATGTGCAACAATTCACTAAACATATATTCTCATTGTATATTGTTTATGGCAGGGGACAGGTATTCAAATCCAAGCCTGGAGGTTCTGTCACTGCTGGTTTTCTGTTCTACAATTAATTGCACCCACCTGGTGTCCAAAGGCGGTTGAGGGGAGGAAGGCTGGTGTCCCAGGTCTATATCAGTCCTTGATTTGAAGGGGAAAATGAATATCAGCAGTGGCACTGACTTTATGGTGCAGATATGGAATTTGCCTGGTTTAGTTGTACAGTATGAGTGGGAAGGCCTATCAGAGAGGAATCGGCAAAGTATACCAAAATACTTGGAACTAGATACACAATGCAGAAATTATGATGAAGTATGTTCACTTAGGCCTGCTACCTCCCATCATTGATGGTAGGCTTGCTATTCCGTACACCTGATTTTATATTCATGTTCTTTCAAGGATTTCAAGATAGGCTACATCTACTCACGGTTATGACTAGATGGAGTACAGCTGGACAGAAGTGACTTTAGGTAGCAGGTTAGGAGAACTTATGCAGCCGGTTAGAATAATTAACGTAGCAGGTTAGGAGAATTAGGATTTTTTTGAGGTCCTGTCTGGAACGTCCGTCTTTTCTTGGTCTTTTTTTGTGTGCAGTCCGGACCAACCTTGATTTTAACGTCCAAGGATGTTGATTCTTGGTCCTATCCGGACCAAATCTGAAGCAAACATAGATTTGGTCCAGACCAATCATAGAAATCTACAGTGCATTCAGAAAGTATTCAGACCCCTTTACTTTTTTCCACATTTTGTTATGTTACAGCCTTACTCTAAAATTGATTAAATACATCTACACACAATACGCATAATGACAAAGCGAATAAACATGTTTTTAGAAATGTTTGCAAATTTATAAACAAATAAAAACAGAAATACCTTATTTACATAAGTTTTCAGACCCTTTGCTACGAGACTCGAAATTGAGCTCACGTGCATCCTGTTTCCATTGATCATCCTTGTGATGTTTCTACAACTTGATTGGAGTTCACCGGTGGTAAATTCAATTGATTGGACGTGATTTGGAAAGGCACACACCTGTCTATATAAGGTCCAACAGTTGACAGTGCATGTCAGCGCAAAAACCAAGCCATGAGGTCGAAATAATTATCTGTAGAGCTCCGAGACAGGATTGTGTTGAGGAACAGATCTGGGAGAAGGGTACCAAAACATTTCTGCAGCATTGAAGATCTCCAAGAACACAGTGGCCTCCATCATTCTTAAATGAAAAAAGTTTGGAACCCCCAAGACTCTTCCTAGAGTTGGCCACCTGGCCAAACTGAGCAATTGGGTGAGAAGGGCCTTGGTCAGGAAGGTGACCAAGAACCCAATTCTCGCTCTGACAGAGCTCCAGAGTTCCTCTGTTGAGATTGGAGAACCTTCCAGAAGGACAACCATCTCTGCAGCACTCCACCAATCAGGCCTTTATGGTAGAGTGGCCAGACGGAAGCCACTCCTCAATAAAAGGCACATGACAGCCTACTTGGAGTTTGCCAAAAGGCACCTAAAGGACTCTCAGACCATGAGAAACAAGATTCTCTGGTCTGATGAAGCCAAGATTGAACTCTTTGGCCAGAATGCCAATCGTCACATCTGGAGGAAACCTGGCACCATCCCTACAGTGAAGCATGGTGGTGGCAGCATCATATTGTGGGGATGTTTTTCAGTGGTAGGGACTGGGAGACTAGTCAGGATCGAGGGAAAGATGAACAAAGCAAAGTACAGAGAGATCCTTAATGAAAACCTTCTCCAGAGCGCTCAGATCCTCAGACTGGAGTGAAGGTTCACCTTCCAACAGGACAACGACCCTAATCACACAGCCAAGACAACGCAGGAATGGTTTCGGGACAAGTCTCTGAATGTCCTTGAGTAGTCCAGCCAGAGGCGGACTCGAACCCAAACGAACTTCACAGGAGACAAATACAGGTGTGCCAAGCTTGTAGCATCATACCCAAGAAGACTCGAATCTGTAATCGCTGCCAAAGGTACTTCAACAAAGTACTGAGTAAAGGGTCTGAATACTTATGTAAATGTAATATTTCAGGTTTTTGTTTTTTATAAATTTGCATAAATGTTCATTGCTATTATGGGTTAGTGTGTGTAGACTGATGAGGGGGAAAAAATGTATCAGTTTTAGAATAAGGCTGTATCTTAACAAAACGGGGGAAAAGTCAAGGGGTCTGAATACTTTCCAAATGCACTGTATGTTTCACAAGTTTGGACAGTAGAGTTCAATACAGTAGAGCACAGCAGAGTACAGTAAAGAAAAGTAAAGTATAGTGTACTGTATTGTACCCTACCTTACTCTAATGCATTCTACTGTACTGTACTCTACTGAATTAAACTCTACTGTATCATACTGTACTGTACTCTACTGTGCTCTACTGTCATAAACAGCCGTACTGTAATATGATGTTGGACTACCTGGAACATAATCGCTGCCAAGTTTTAAAGCTTTTGAAAAAGCTAACATAATTGCATGTGACAGATGGGAGCAATAAAAAATATTCTGTTGCAGTCTTCAGTTGGCTCCTCTTTCCTCTATTATTGTGATATGATGTTTACTTCATTGAGAATGTATGTGCAGTTGGAATTTGTCCATAGAATCAATGACTGAAAAACACATATTTTCAACATCTGTAAATGACTTATTTTCGAAGTCCGGAAAATACGTCTTCTAACCTTTCAGCACCTGAAATGCACATTTTTTCAATGTAATTTTTCTTACTGGGTTAAGGTTAGTTAAAATGCTAAAATTGGCCCCATTGCCATATCTATAGCCACAACCAGGGCTGCCCTCAGATAACGCGATTCCGCCACCTTGCACCCCAAAACATTCTGCTTGCATCAACATTAAAGATGGTGAAAAATTTAAGATATCCCATAAAGGCTGTTTAGCATAGATAAAAAAAGCTGAAATATGTCACTTTTTGGGCGACCTGACCACATTCACATAGAAATGTGTGTTATAGATCTGTTATTCTCATTGAAAGCAAGTCTAAGAAGCGGTAGATCTGTTCTATGTGCGCTATCACTATGCTTTCTGTTCTTACGTTTTGTTTTTTTGTCTTTTAATTTCGGTTTTGTACACCAGCTTCAAACAGCTGAAAATACAATATTTTTGATTATGGAAAATCTATTTCACAGCGGTTTAGATGGTACAATGATTTTCTACATCCTACTTGCTTGGTTATTTTGTCACGGAAACTGAAATTAGGCGAGGTATTCAAATTTTATCAAGTGCAGCTTTAAGGAGTGGCTCTCCCATAAGGCACCAATGTGATAGCAGCTGGGTCTGGTCTACAGAGTTAATTGACTGTATATGAACCCGAAAAAGGGAGCCTATGAAATGTCTTACCGTCATCCTTCTTGTTTGAATCTGCCATGTTGTCTGTGCATTCAGTTCGGTTAAACGTTTGCTACGTTTTGTAACGGCTTGTACTGAAAGACAACATGTTTCCTCAAAACGTTCTTCAACCTTTTCGAACAGACTTTGGTCGCGTTTCACTGCTCAGATGTTGCATGCATCAACCAATGGTTGCGTGCCACGTCATCCACTGACAGATTGCTATAACATATGATGTGGTTAACTGATACTTAAAATACCTATCTAGGCGTTGTAAGATTTGGCATGTGTCAGCAACGCCTGGGCAGAGGAACGCGCCCTTTTAGGTACTGGTGCGGGTGCGGTATGAAGCAATGAGTGACATATTTAATCCGCAGCGCTGCATTTTGAACCCAAAACCCAACCTCTCCCTGTTTTTCAACTGGTCGTTCAGAACAGCACCGCTTCAGTTTAATTGAACGTTGCGTTATGTTTTTTTTTGTATTGAACGCAGCCCTTGTTACAGATCAAGTGGAACATTTCTAAATTGATTTGGGGGAATGTCAGATCAGGTGACCTCGATCAGGCGTTCACTGGCAAATTCAGTGTGATGATGATTTGGTTAGGTCTGACCCAAAGATTTGTATATACACTAGGTTGCTATTTACGGGACACCGTGTTTATGCCACTGTGCCTCCATCTTGGCATTCCTCCACCAGCGTAACAAATATTTTGGAAGCTATAGAAAGCCATTTATTAATGTCTACATTCGTTTTTGCCACATGTATTATATTACAGACACCTCCATGCATACATTTAAATTATATTATGTGAGCTAAACATAAAAATGAAAACAATTATTTAAAAAATTGATATTACTAATGTTACTGTCCCCACTACAACAACAAAAAAATGTCAGCTAACCAGTCTATTACAACATCACAAAAACGATGCGCACACTTCAGTGGGGCAGAAGTTCATGTGCTGTTGTGATTCGGGATGGCCAGATAGCAAGCGGCAATGACAAGAAGCTGCCATGTTGGGAATCGTAGTTTTTTATTTAATAAAAAATGTATTTAACCTTTATTTAACTAGGCATGTCGGTTAAGAACAAATCCTTATTTACAATGACAGCCTACCCTGGGCCAATTGTGTGCTGCCCTATGGGACTCCCAAACACAGCCGGTTGCGATACAGCCTGGAATCGAACCAGGTACTGTAGTGGCGCCTCGAGCACTTAGATGCAGTGCCTTAGACCGCTGCACCACTCGGCTCGTTTCAGCTATATTTATCTTATTTTTGATATGTCTTGTTTTGAGGTGTTTTGACTGATGTCATGTCTATGCTAATAGGACTCAAATTCGCTAGCTGACTAACCAACAACTGTAATGATATTTGAGAGACAACAAGTGCTCATTGTGCACATTTATGTTTTCAATAAACATTGGAGACAAAATATAGTTTACATGTTGAAAAATCTAAGCCAAACCAGTTTATTTTGCCCCATAGATCGCGCATTGGTTTTGTTGCTAAACAACCAACCCTTCTATTGAAAAACTATAGAATGTCATTCATTCCTATGGAGGATTGAGCCTACTGGGGAGTGCCAATATGGCCGTCTGGTGGCTTCAAAGCATAGACTGTAAAAAAGAAAGACCTTTCAATGGCCAATACATAGCATCATCCATCCAGGGTTTATATACATGATTGGTCTGACCACACTCCTGTCAATTCACCTCCTTGATGTTATCAAACGAGTTTGATTTGGTTGATTATTTCTTAACAAAATATAATTTACATCATGCTGCATATATCACAGCCGAGCTCAACTCAGCACAGGCGAGGCAGATTCCGAAGATAGTCGGAAAAGGCCGAATGCATTGCATTATGGGAAAAAGGAGCTAGTCGCCATCTTGCTTTTGCGCCGCAGGTTATCAGGGCAGAATAATAACCACGTTCGAATGAAACATTTTGAGACATACGAATGTTTTAGCAATACAGTTTGAGCAAATATTGCAGGTAGTGAGGTGTAAGAGTATCACTGTGCTATTTACTGTGTTATTTCCAACGATAGAGCTAGCTAACTGGGAACGTTCGACTTGAGGAGGTAACGTTAGCCATGGGTCGCTCGAGGAGTCGCAGTTCGTCCCGTTCCAAACACTCCAAAAGCAGCAAGCACAGCAAAAAACGGAGCCGGTCGCGTTCAAGGGACAAGGAGAGGTCCAAGAAGCGATCCAAGTCCCGTGAAGCGAAGAGGAACCGGCGCAGAGAGTCGCGTTCTCGTTCCCGGTCAGCCACAGTCTCGACCCGCAGGGAAAGGGAGAGAGCGGTCACACCGCCGGAGAGAATCGACATATTCGGCAGGACGTTGAGCAAGAGAAGCGCCTTGGACGAAAAACAGAGAAAAGAGGAGGAGGAGAAGAAGGTTGAGATGGAAAGACAGAGGAAGATGTGAGTCGTAACTGAATATTCTATCCAATATGAAAGACATGCTAACTAGCTTGGTAAATTCGCTAGTTAGCTACAATGCTAATAGATCCGTCCATACACTCAGGCATAGGCGTTAGTTAGCAAGCTAGCTAACGTAAGCTACGTGTCTTGGGAGAGGAGGCCCAAATCAGCTATGCAAGCCTACAACACTAACGTTATTACCTGCACCATTAGCCAACCAGCTAACTAAGGCACTTGGCTGCAATTCACTTGTTTCTTTAATCTAATAATGGGATGTATACATTTCAAATCCTTTAATCATGCATCTAGTAACTATACATTTGTATATTTGTGCGTAAGTGGCAATCTGAGTGGCCACATTGTATGTCATGTTTCATGCATCACAATTCAACGATTTAGTGACACTATCAACGATCTAAGGATGATGTGACACAGTGATTTCTCTGGCTAACTTACGTGTCCTCAAAAAGGTTGTCAATATTAATCCTGCCTCCAAGCTGTGGCTAATGTGACATTTATTTCCAAATTGAGTTAATACATTTTAATGTCATAATTATAATTCAGGCCTAATCACTGGTTAAATGAAACAGTTGAAAGGGGAGTGAGGGGCGTCAACTACTGTAAGTTGCTCACCTGTCAAATGAAAATGTGTTGGTATGCCCCTCTGGCTCTCAACCACTGAAGTCCAACCACAGGACTTTCATCTGGCCCCTGCAACACTAAGATTGACTGTCAGTTAAAAGTAGCATTCTGAGTGAGTGACTTATTATAAGCTACAGTTCAGTCAGGAAATGTAATGATGAACAATCAGACACCTTCATCTCTTATATTTGCTTCTCAACAAAATGCATTCACTTGTCTTGCTGCATTATCCAGGTGTCACACAATTTATAGTGCAATTTGGGGGGAAACTACTTTTGTAGTAGGTGTCAGTGTGTGTGTACATATTTTCTGCTATAGCGAGCACCTCACATAATGCCCACATCTTGTCTGTTTGTAGGCAGGTGATATTGGTCTGCCAGAGAAATAAAGACTGGGGGAAGCAGCTGTTGTTCACCTTTTGGCCAGTGGCTGATTGACACCTGATACTTACAACACAGTAGTCATCTAGTCTGCTTTGTGGCCTTTTACTGGCTAACCACAGGGCTACTTAACCAGCCACACAATGTCCAATAAAGACATGGATACCTGATAAGCAAGGACCCGGGTTTTAGGTTTCCTGGTTATGTTTGACTAAACCAAATTAAATCGGAAAGAGGGACAGTGTTTTCAGTTGTGCCTGAAACAATGTGACAACGATCACGTCCTTTTGATAGGGCAGCTGAAATGGTTTAAATGCGTGCCTTGTGTTCATGTGCACAAACCAACTTCCCTTGAGTGTGCCTTTTGGACTGACCCACCCCCAGTCTTCTGCTGCTCTGGACAGGCTCACTTCCTCCCACGAAAGGGGGCAGGGGGGCATCGTGTCTAGTCACAACAGTACTCTCTTATCTCCTGTTGTCCAGGGTGTCTGTCTAGTCAATGGGGTAAATCTGTTTCCCCACGCACGTTTAGTACATATTCCATAGTGCTATGTGCTGCAATTCAATCGCAAATCAATGAAACACGAAGTTAAACATTTTTTATCTATATATATATTTTTTTGCATAAGTAGTTTTATAACCCTGATAAGCTTACAAATGCACAATTCCCAGAGGTTGTTTCTGTAGAAATCTGGCTTTTAGGGTACATTGATTCAACGTTAACTGAATATGCATTGATCGTGTCATGTCACTTTTGCTACCATGTCAGCAACCCTCCCCTCTTTCTCTCCCCACCCATGCCGTGCAGCCGTCAGGTAGAGATAGAGGAGAAGCTGATCGAGGAGGAGACGGCGCGTCGCGTGGAGGAGCTGGTGGCCAAGCGGGTGGAGGAGGAGCTGGAGAAACGTAGGGACGAGATAGAGCGGGAGGTGCTGCGGCGTGTGGAGGAGGCCAAGCGCATCATGGAACGCCAGCTGTTGGAGGAGCTGGAGAGACAGAGGCATGCCGAGCTGCAGGCCCAGAAGGCCAGAGAGGTAACGCTCGGTCGTTGGGAACGCAGTCGTCTCCCCCCCCCCCCCCCACACCTCACCACTCCTCTGGAAAGTGGGGTCCCCCCTTCCCCCGACATGGCCATGGCACAAGTTTCACTTCTACATGGAGGGTGTGAGAGTATCGCAGTGCTGCCATGGCTGAGGGTCAGTACAGGATAGGTGGGATGGTGATAGAGTTCTGTGAGCTTCAGAAGTTGTAGATTGAGTGATAAAAGAGCAAGAGCTCAGGTTACCACTTAGGTAGTAGATTGAAAGAGAAATAGATGATATTTGGCAGTTGACAGTCAAAGTAAGACTGGGGGATTCAGGTGAAACTTTTGCCATGGCAGACATGAGAATTTACAGACTTCATCCCTTTATTCAATCTCATAAATCTCCCTCCTTCCCCATTCATACATCCCTATTCAGAATTATTCATAACTTTTATTTTCATTATTGTAAATGTCTCCCTTTTACATCTCTAATAAAGAGCTCTCTTCAAATTGACATTCCATTATCAGTCACTTTCTCTGTTTGTGTCCAATATTTAGTGCACATTTTTATTGCCCCAGGTAGGCAGCGAGCACAGGTTTGCCCAACCACAAACAAATAGGGATGAGAAGCTTTGGCTTATTAGTGACAAATCAGCCCCCTTTAGCCCAATTAGCTTTTTTCAATTTCTTGTTCTAGCGGCTAGTGTGGACTGTAGTCTTCTTGAGGCCCTTCACTTTGCTGAGTAGACTAGACGCTGGGCCTTCTTCTCTCTCCAGGCTTCATTAATGAGGGCCATGGTTTGTACAGTCATAATGTTATGTGAATGAGAGGAGCAGCCAATGCCCAGCGACCCTGACTCAAACAGGAATCGGCCAGTGGCTCGGTACTAATCGGGTGAGAAATGTGGCCCCAGTGCGCCTCGCTGAGCTCTCCCTCCCCCATCTCTCCTATTCGGATCCCCCCCACACATCCTAGACGTACTTTTTTGGGGAGGGAGGGTAATAGTTACTTTGACACTAGGAAGGCCGCTTTCTGTTTTGAGTGTATTTTGTTTTAATAGGCTACAATTACATACACAGTTTAGTTTATTGTGTCCTATAAAGTTGATATTATCCTCCCCGCTCTTAATAATCCTTGTTTTGAAAAGCTCCCATTAGAAGGCATCCGCTCTGGAATACATAACAATGACGGACCTCCATTTCCAGTTTCCTGTTTGCAAGGTCAACAATCTCTGGTCTATCCCTGTCTGTTAACCCTCTTTCTTTATTTAATATTCCTTTTTGTGTTGAAACTAACTTGTTTTTAAAGAAAAACAACAAATGTACTCTTTGTGACGTCCTCATGACTTGCTTCTCCTTAGGGGTGTTTTTTTGATTTTTGTTCATGATTTTGATTTTGGACACAACTTGTGTTAACACCACCTTCTTTAACACCTTTTGACCTGAACTGGCCTGCAGACAGCTCCCAGCTCACTCACGTACTGTACTGTGTTCAGCCCTACTCCTCCGCACAGTACTGCTCCACTGTACTGTACACCACTGTACTCTGCTGCTGCATTATGTTATCTCGATGTGAGCTGAGAGCGAGAGCGGCTTTAAAGAGTCACTGCGAGCTGGGCTGCAGGCGGCAGGCTAGCAGTACAGAGATCAGTTTTAAAGAGGAAGGCCACAGGCGGGCCGGGCGCGTTTGGCGTATGGCAGCCCCCCTCCCCTCCCCAGGAGCGCTTCTGTCTCTCTGCAGGGGACACAGTCTGGACGAGACAGTAAATATTCAACCGTTTAATGACGAATGCTTTCACCAGTTGTGTAGATACACAGGCAAGGAAAATGCGTAGGTATACGTACATTGGTGAGCCAAAACTATTCACTCCTTTTTTGTATCCTTTTTCTCTTTATTATTATTGATGATGATGATGATAAGAAAGAGGCAAATAGATTTTTTAGAATGTTTGTCTTTTTATATCTGTTTCTGTCTATTATGAGTGTGCCGAGTGGGTTTCCCTTTTTAATGTCTTAATGATCAAGTGAAGGCTAAAGGTGTGATTGAGTGATTCCTATGTGGGAGGGTATTGTCACGAATAGCGGGAGAGAAAAAAGGGGGGTTATTTTTCCCTTTTGACAAATTTTGTTCTCCTGTGTTCTAAAAGCATTCCGGTTGATTGCGAGAAAGAATGGGAAAGAGTGGTTATGTGCGAGGGAGAGCCTGAGCAGACTCCTTTTGTGGTAGGATGAAGACAAGTGAGTGTGCCAATGTGTGTGTGTGTATGTTGAGAGGTCAATGATGTGGGAGTGTGTGTCTGTGCAGGGATGTTGTGCGGCCGTAGCCTGTGTGCGCGCTAACATGGCATCGTGTCACCCCTTTAGGAGGAAGAAACATCCAAACGGGAGGAGCTGGAGAAAATCTTGGAGGAGAATAACCGCAAGATTGCCGATGCTCAGGCCAAGCTGGTACGCCCTCTTCTACTCGCCTCTGCTTCTCCTCTCTGTTTCCTACAAAGAGAGAAATATATTTAGCAACTTTCCCAAACCCCAAAATGCAAACGTAGCAATTCCATGATGAAATGTGGTTGTGTTGATATTGAAATACGCGGTCATCGTAGATTTCATGCGAAAGTGGTATTGGCATTTTTGTTATGAAATTGAGGTTATTGACAGATTTCCAGGGAAACTATGAGAAACTCAACTCAAGTACAACGTAGTATTGCATGCTGGCATAGGTTGTACATTGATGGTTATCAGTAGCCGTTAACAATAATTGTTTTTCCCTTGCCTGTTTATATTCTGTCTGGCACTTAACTCGTTTGTAAGATTTATTTATTTGATTCGGACACGACATGGACACGCCAAGATTGTAGTAAACAAGGCATAAAGCAAAACAAACAGATTATATTAATATCTCAAGGCTAATATCAAACAGTTTATCAAAAGTAACAGCAAACAGTTTGTGGCATTTTGGCACTGCAGGATCTCTCTATCCTGAACTGACCCGTTGTTCTCTGTGTGTGTGTCTCCCCACCAGGCCGAGGAGCAGTTACGTATCGTAGAGGAGCAGAGAAAGATTCACGAGGAGAGGATGAAGCTGGATCAGGATCGCCAGCGGCAGCAGAAGGAGGAGCAGAAAATGATCCTGGGCAAGGGAAAGTCCCGGCCCAAGCTCTCCTTCTCCCTCAAGGCCACCGAATGAGCCTCTCATCCCTCCTCTCTTGCACTCCTCCATCCCCCCCAGTGCTCTCCTTCTCCTCCTCTCTGGAACGCTCGCTGTGTGTTTTTAAGTGTGGAAAGCTGAACGAAGGGCAGCCCACGGCGCTGGAAGAGGCATGGCTCCTCTCCTGTCACGCACCTCCTTGCTTTACAGACCTTTCCCAACCAAGCCTTAGAGGGAGGAATGCCCGTACACCGTCTAACACCTGTCTCGCCCCCTGACCCCCCCCTCCCTCTCCTCGGCCTCTCACCCCCCCAGTGACTATTGTTTGTTCTTTTTGGGGGGGTTTATTTCCATTTTTAAGGATCTGAACTGTCGTGTAGAAAGCTGTCACTACTTGGTTCTGCCCGTACTTAGGTCTTACTTTGAACAGTAAGCAAGCTAGGACAGAAACTCATAATTTGTGTGTGTGTGTCCAGTTAAGGCTCATTAAAACTTTGTGGGTGGTTTGGGAGTTGGCCTGGGTTTTCCTGTGCCGTGTGTATCTAACGTAGAAAGCTGACAAGGCAGGGGTAACATATGCAGTAAAGCACACAGTCACCTCCACTTTAGCTGACAGGATTGTCTTCCACCTCCCTTCACCTCACATCTGCTCTGATGATTGATCCTCACGTTTTTACCAAGTTTCTACAATGTTTTGCTCCTCGATAGTTTAGCGGCAAATAGAAAAACCAAGCATGTGATCAGACGCTCTGCTGCACAGGTGAACCCAGGCCAATTCCCAAACTGCCCATAGAGCGGCTCCGGGGCGCGTTGCAGGATTGGAACAGGATATGATGCGTCTCATCCATGGTCAGGAGGGGGAAGGGGAGTGGGGGGGGGGGGGGCAGACATTTCCTGTATGATGTAATATTAGAATCGCTGTGATTTGGTGTCCTACTCCTGTAAAATAGAAATGAATCCACACAACAACGAAAGACAAGCGACAGGGATTTATAATCTTGCATCATTTTACTGAACTCTTACTGTTCAATCGCCGAGTGAATTGTGCTCTCAAGTCAAGTAGACGCTGGAAGCAGTGCACTTCTGTTCCTTAGTTTTGGTGTAGTATATTAACCTCGCCCTTAAAGGGTCCCCTTAAAATGACTATTGGTTCGTAAAGGATGTCCAAGTCCAGGTAAGATTCACTAGCTACATGTTGAGATCTGACCAGGTGTATGTGCATGTTTGAACGTGTGTGTGTGTGTGTGTGTGTGTGTGTGTGTGTGTGTGTGTGTCAGTATGTCTGACTGGCTGATCTCTGGTAGGTTTAAGGGGCTTCTTGAGTAAGTGAAACTTGTCTTGTGGTAATTTCCTGATTGTGTTAATGGGAACTGAACAATACACCAATAAAACCATTGAATGCGTACAACTGTCTCAGATTGTGGTTTTTAGTCAATGGCTATTTCCGAATGTAAAATGTTGCATTGACATAGGCAGCCCAATTATTAGCAAAATATATGATTGGTCAAAAGATGAAGGTGCAGAAGATAAAGCCGATGTATCACTTTTTGATCATGGATTAGGATTTCCTTACTGGATCTCTCCACACACATTCCAGGGGAGTTTACCTTTGAGCTGGATTACAGTTTGTAACCCCTTTTAGAGTTGTTATATTTACTTGTCAAATAATAACATATTGTTAATTAGAATTAATGGCTCAGATATTTTGGAGAGGAGATTTGCAATTTGCACTGCATTTTTTAAATAAATTCGTTTGTATTTGGACAATTAGTTGGTCTCTGTAGTGATGTAAATTGAGGTTCATGATTGGCTGATTTTAATTGAATGTCTCAGCGACGTCTCAATTCTTCTGCGGTCCCATGGTAAGTATTGTTCCTCACCTTTGAGTGCATGCGTAATTTGCGCGTGGCTTGGATACTTGAATCTAGTCCCTTTCAATGGCAAGGCTGTCCGGTCAAAATGCATAAAGTCATGAAAGTATTGACAACATCTTGAAGTTGCCAGCAAGTTATTACACAATATAAGAGCAAAATCAATTATCTGTCAGGGACTCCTACGTTCTCTGTGGGTACTATTTATCAATGTCAAGTCAACAAAGTGCTTGTATTTACTCAGCGACTTCTTTGGAAGACGGAACCTGACGCGCGTCTCCGATTCACTGAACTTCCAGGTGCATCATAGGACCGCGTGCCCCAAGATTCAACTGACATATTTGACATGACAAACCTTGGACGTGAGAGCGACCGTCCATGCGTGAGTAACCACCTCGAACCTCGACTATATAGCCATCCAGGGTAAAAAGTGACAGTGATCTTCTCTCTCGCACACGCACACAGAAACTAAGTGCCAAGACAAATATGACACCATTGTAACACAACTGAAAGAGCCCATCAGCTCTGAAACGAAGCATTAGGTCCGGAAAACTTTGGAAAATAGAGTAGGCTATAAGTCACTTTTCACTGGCAAGTGTACTTTCAGCGACATGGTGCATAGGGGAATCAGCAGGACTCCGTTTGATCATGATAAAGGCTCAGGACCCCCATGGACCTGAGATGTTCTCCGTTTTAAGTTGGTAACACTAAGGAGCAACTGAATGAACAAAGGTACGGCCCATGAGAACTCAGTCCCGCTGGTTAGAGGGCCTTTCAAATGACAAAATATGGAAAGTTTAGCTACATCGTCTATTCGTTTTTTGTTTGTTTAATAAGTAGGCTATGTAAAGATAAAAGCAACACAGACACTTTTTAATTGCTTGTCTATTTTCTGCACAACTATTTTTGCCAAAAATGTTTTCCAGCAATTTACAGACACTCAGTGATAGCCTCATATGAAATTCAATTTAATCAGCTATATATAGTTTTTATATAAGAGATAGAGATTTTACAATTTCACACACTTATTTCTATTAATGTTAGTGCTCTTTTAACAACGCAATGCTTTAGGCCTATTGTTTTTACAGACTTTTCATAGCCTAGTACTGCAATTCAAGACTAATTACAGATGGAAAGTTTGAACTTTTTCAAAGGCCTTTACGCTCCTGATTAGAGACTTATTCTAGCTAAACTGTACCTGATAATAATCATAATATAATTATTGAAATACTTTATTGGGCTGTCTGGTGTTTCATTTAAAACGTTTTGATATTGTAAGGAGGCATAAATGTATAATTAGTATTAGGCCTATATATTAAGGCCATTCACCTGAGGCCTATTTCACAATGGACATATTCAATGATTATATGCTTCACAAAACTCTCAAATTCCTCTTACAAATTAATAGTTTTTCCTTGAAGCTGAATGTGCTATAAAATTGTAAGACAGTATTCAGAGGCTTAGCCAATGTGTTGAAGAGAGGTTGTGTTTATTTCCCGATCCCTTTGCTGACTGAAAAGAGCAGAGCAGTCATTACCGATCGTTCACGGCTTATTTTAGCAAGGTAAGGGGGTATTTTTAAGACAGAGGAACTCACCGCTTCCTCTCTTCTCCCGAAGGCAGGATATTATCTGGACTCATGACACTATTTCAGGACACTCTTCCTACGGTGTATTCAGGGAAGGTAAAATGGCTAAGCGTCTATATAGGCTGCACTTTTTATTTGATCACTTTACAAGTAACATTAGGCCCAAAAAAATTAAGAAACAAGGAACTTATTTCAGTGTTACATTAGCACTTTATGCAGGCATCCGTTTCTTTCTAACATTAACATGTGTACCTCGATCTTTTGTTATTCCTCCTTAACCGTTCATTCATCTTTCATTTGAATGTAGCCTATCTAATGCTCTTAATCTTCGCCAATAAACATCAACTCGACGGCGGGCATTCTAGCGGTCTACCCTGACTGGTAAGGTTGTCACAGTCCGTGGTGTGTTGATTCCAGTCAAGAGAATCGGAACCCGGCCGCCGCATTCCACTCTGACCCCCAATTATCTATCTCGTGTGACTTTTCCCCGTTGATTATCAGCTAAACAAACAGTGCAATAAGCAATTGTAGCCTTAAATACACCACTGATTAAATTAAGCTGTTCCAAAGTGTCAACTTCACACGTTTGGACTGATACACGTAGGCCTAATTTAGTTTGGAAAGGTGTGTGGGTTGCAATGACTCATCAAATCAGCGTCCATTAAACTAAATTACAGGCTACCTTGAGCTGTCTCAATTGACCGGGTTAGTCTACAAAAGTTAATTTTAGGTTACAGTTGGTGAATCTCGTAAAAAAAATACATTTGTTCTATAGGCCTATTATATAGAAATCACATTGTTGTAGACTGGTGGTGATAAGCTTGTAATAACATAATAATAGTTATTATGATAGACTAATTCAAATAATTATAATAAAATAAAGAGTTGTAGTCGGAAATAAATCAAACACTGAAACCATAAGACAAAGATTTGTGTTTTATAATAGCTAGATTTGTTGATGATAAATTACATAATTATCGATAATACAGATTTAGAATCACTCTTCAAATAACTTATTGGTAAATGTTAATCCAACATTTGCATAAAAACATAATAAAATAAATATTCGATGGTTCAAAACTTAAGACTCACCCTTCTTCAATCGCGCATCCGCTAGTGTGCGCTGTTGCCTTTTGGAAAAACTTGGACTCAGTGCCATGTTGTGTGAGGCGCTCAATGTGGGTCCTAATATGGGACATTTTAGATACAATCTGATGTACACAATGATACATTTTCACATTTGGAATATTTGTATTTTACCTATATTGAGTTAACAAAACAACCACATGTAGAAAAAAGTCGTGCATGTTGTGGCGACTTTTTTTTTGGGGGGGGGGGTATTTTTATAATAATGTAGGATTTTCATCAAGTGTTCCAATGTGAGAGGTTGGCTATTGCAGATAATGATCAAATGCTCATATCCCTTGGTTATTATACAACCTGACCTATAGTATGATAAAGGCTAGGCCCATACATCATGTTGCCTAAAGTGATGTTTTCAGCGCACTGAGTAAGTGTCATGCATAGCCTATTGCACTTTATTTTAAAGACCGTTTTTTAGATAAAAATATCCGTCTTGGTCAATGCACTAGTCCTATTGATACAATATAACGTGATTCGACTGCTTTCTCCAATTCTATTCCATTAGCTAATACTGCTGTTTTGCAGTTGAACCAGTTGCCAAGCTGCTTCGTTTGATTGACAGGAGTATTCCTATTGACTTTCGGAGAGCTGCCCAATGAACATAAACGTGGGCGGAGTCACTGTAAAACAAGCTCTGCCAAATATTCCGAGTCGAGATCACTTGCAGTTACTTGCAATCCAGGCTCGGCGCTGCATTCAAGCATCCCTACGTTTTCGCCAAGCATTTCATTCGGATCTGCAGGATTCAACACACAGCAATTATTTTGCAACCGAAAGGGACCCATAGTATGATAACTTTCATTTGAGTTGATTTGGTTTCTTTCATTTTTATTTTTGTTCATTCGATATCATCGTTTTTTCTTAATTTTTCTACTCTCATCCACAGTTCATTTGCAGCCAGTTTGCACACCACCAGCTCAAAGGGGAATACTATATCTCGAGCCGTTCTCTCTCTTGTCTGCTGCTATTCGAGAGAAGCTCACGCACTTTGGATTGGTACCTTGGCTGGTTTACCTAGAACCCGACAAACTGGGGATTTAATAGGCTATTTGCGTCTGCGCTTGTGGAAGTGGACATCGGCGGCGACACGGGTCGCCTTTCTGTTATAAGGAATGTACCCGGTGCTAAGGTCTGCTCACTGAGGGAGAATATCAACGCGCTCTCTGCTCGACTCTCTGTATGAAAGACTGCCGTGCGCCTCTGGTTTTGTATTCCCGAGGAGCTCTTATAAAGGGACTAACTCGGCACCAGGTCCTTTCTTGGAGATGCTCTATATTTGATCGGCGTACGCATTTGCTTCTTCGTCACTTTTTAGCTTATTTGATCGGGATATAGAGTCTAATTGCCTCGGTCATTCTCTTGTGCGTTTCACGTCTCTTTTTTGGACATATCATTTCGGAACGGATTGTGACCCTCCCCGAAGACAGCAATAATGGGGGACTCGATGTGGAGATATTATTTTGGAGTTTTGTTTATTGCGTGCAAGGTGAACTTGTCCCGGGCGATAATTCTGGAGTCCATATATTGGAACACAACAAATACCAAGTAAGTGAAACACGCGTCGTCCACACTCATTGAACAAGGGGAAAATATGTCCAAAAATACACTATTTAGCGCTGTCCGTGACTTTTGTAAATATGACTTGTGGCGTTATTACATTACAGAGGTTTCTATAGAAATAGGCTACCTGACATGATAGGTCTAATACTCTTAACGTATAAAGTGATAGAACAGCTCATTGATATCCATTTTAATGGGGTGATTTTGCGTTGAGATGCCGGTTTGCGCTGACGGACGCGCACGGGGCGATGGTGGTAACGTACACGTATAGGCGCGATGTTGATAGTGAGATGATGAATGCTAGGTATTTAGAAGATTCTTAGTTTTCGTGTGTCTTCTGTAGATGGCATAGTGGTAAATTGTGCACACCAAGGAGAACGCATGCTTTTCAACAAGATGTGTTTATAGCATGTTGAGCCAAACTGACTTTGGAATTAATATTACGCCCCACTTCTTCTTGGTCTATAATAGTCAGGCCTACTTCACCAAATTATGGAAAATCGTAAATTTTTTATAATTTGAATTCAAATGGAGGCATATGATAAAGAGGCGTATGATAAAGCCTTTTCATTTTTTATCTTCATTGCTTTAATTTTCCGCACTAAATGGAATACATTACATTATACATTCACTTTGGATAACCAATTAAATACATCCTTGGCTTTTTAACCGAATGTTATTAGCCTATATCAAAATAAATATTCACATAAGGCCTATATGTAATTGTAAATTATTCACAGAAAGTTGGATCATATTTGTTGACATTAGTTTTAGTCGATGTAGCTGTTCAATGGGCCACATTTTTTAGTTTGGTCGGCCTAACCAACTTCAGAATTTACAGTAGGGGCCCAGTCCAAATTAATACTTGGTTTAAGTATCTACTTACAGTAAAAATGGCATAATATGGGATGAAATATGAGTCACTACTATTGAACTGAAAACGTTAAGGGCAGAAGGCCTATATCCCCTTTTAACTTGTGGTCTCATTTGCAACCATCACTAACTCTAGTCAGCCCCATGAAAATGGAATTTAACCGGACAGAAAATAGCCCCCAGAGTTGAATTATGCATTAAACATTGCAACCTCAGACGAGGAATTTCAGGGGGTCAAACCCCAATGGGTGGGCTCTCCTCTTTGTGCCCATTTCGTCACGGCGAAACTCGAACTCGCTTAATAATTTAACTTTTGGCTTCAATTCAACAAGGATCTTGCAAATATAGCCTAACTATCCCTCCTAAACAGGCATAGATAAGTAAATATGAAACAAGTGGTATCGGGAACGTTACGATAGAAAGTCTAACAGGTGTCCATTGTTACTATTTCTTAATGATTGATAATCACCTTTTTATGAATGCGCGCACTCTCCTTTATCAGATTGTGGATTCACCTCTGTGAGTTCTGATGGCGTTGTTGGCCTTATTGCTGTACTGTTTATCGTCGGAATTTATTAGAGGATTTCGGCTTTTACCTTGAGCATGGATCCTAATGAAGAGTTGTTCCGCATGCATAGATTGGTGTCTGGTTTTTGCATGTAGGCTTTTCTGGCCGTGGAATGATGGCGGCAACAACCGTTTGCACTCGGTAGGAATGATGATGATCATGAAGAAGGATTGGCAGAAGTCGTTGTCATTGAATCGCTTATAAATCACTACCAAATACGTATATATTTATTTTCTCTCTCTCTCTCGATGTTATACAATATTTACTGTACATGTTTTGAAATCATTACACCAGCCTCGAGTGTGTGAGATGGAGATACAAGGTTGCACAGAGGTATGAGACGCACTCGCAGTGGTTATACTCTTAGATCACGGTTTGGAGTTGAGTTGGTCTGTAGCGTGGATGCGAGACGATTGATGCGAATAGGCTACACCAAGTCGCAATGACACCTGCTTTGCATTAAGCGTTTGCAGGTTCATGTTTATTGGGATGAATCTTGTCCTGGAGGCAGAGGTAAAAGCGTTTTTTGCTAGATAGGCCAGTCGCAAAGTCAAAATTGGTCACACACCACTCGAGGCATAGTGTGAATTTATTTAGGCCAACTTTTAACCTTCCGCTATGGCACATTGTTGTCTATTGAGGGTAAAAATATCATCAATAAAATACATTATTAATTGTTAAAATCTTCAAATAATGATAATACAATAGCCTAATTAATAAATGGTTGGCATATGCCTAGCCTATACGTATGTCAAAGCCTATTCTAATCTATTTTATGTTTTTAGCAGGCCTAGACCTCCACAATACATGCATATATAGGCCTATGTGCTTGTAGAAATAGCCTATCTTTTCTTTTCTGTAAAGGGAACGTTCTAAATGGAACACATGCCACATTTATAGCAGCAAAAGTATGCCTTTCAAATTGCTATGTGTCATTTAATGTGGCATGTCACTCTTCTTTTTGAAAATAGCCCCAGAAAGTGTCTACCCTCGAAGCAAGTATAGGCCTTTACTAGGCCCACAAAGACAGCGGGCATTCCACTGAATTAGCGTGTGTTCTAGCGTTGGAATGAGCGTGTTTGCACATTCTTTACGTTCTGTCTGGGTGATGAGTTCAAAGCTAATGATCAGGTCAGGGGACGTTATTCTCTGGTCATATACTAACCCTTTGACCATGAGTAGCCTAATTCAACTTTGCTATATGCTGCTGGCAGAATTACAAAGTTAAATACATTTTACATCATTGGAATAGGCCTACCTAGTCATATGGGATCAAACTGTCGAGTGGGCCTTGAAATACAGCCTCTAAATGTATTTTGAATGCCTAATCTCATTATCTCTCTATTGAAATTCTTAAATGTGCTATAAGATTGTCATGAAAGATACCGGTTCCATAAAACATTTTACTTTATTGTCATTAAAACATTTATTTATATTTACATTTATTCAAGAATATGCCTTTCTAAATAAAGAATCTTTGATTTTCAAGTCCAATAAGTTGAACAGAGCCTCTCTCCCTAGTAGTTTGAGTAGTTTTCTTCTTCAGTATTCAGGGAGGGGGGGGATGTTAAAATGCTTTGCTCTGCCTTGCCTTTAGGCCAGTCCAATGGCTTTGTGTGTAGGCTGAGAGAGTGGAGAAGGCCGGAGCTATGCTATTCTCTCTCTCTCTCTCTCTCTCTCTCTCTCTCTCTCTCTCTCTCTCTCTCTCTCTCTCTCTCTCTCTCTCTCTCTCTCTCTCTCTCTCTCTCTCTCTCTCTCTCTCTCTCTCTCTCTCATTTTCCCTCAGTCTGACAATCTCTCTCTCTCTCTCTCTCTCGCTCTCTCTTTCTCTCTCCTCACACCATAGGGCCCTCAGTGTGTCGATTTAAACCTCATTGTTGTTTACGCTTTACTACTTTACTACTGATGCCTGAGCCTCCCCAGAAAGACTAGCGCCCCTACTCCCTCATGCCACGGCCACCCCCCTGCCTCCTTCCTCTAGTAATCCATTTTGTAGTTGGGTGCGAGAAACAAAAGGGAGGCCTGCTTTACACGGTTTATGTGAGGGAACGGTCCCTCTTCTCCAGTGCAGTTCATTAAGAGATTACATAGAACCCCGGGCCTTTGTAGCAGGCAAGCAGGCACAGTTCTTTTGTGAATGGGGGAGAAAGGGGGGAGGGATGGGGGAGGGAGGGGAAGGGGGCATAGAGATGTATATCCATCATGAATGAGTGACGAGGGCAGGCTGAACGTTGTAATGCTGCCTTCCTTCTTCCCCACCCCATCTCGCCCTCTACCATTTTACCCCATCACGATCTACCCAGGGAGTCCCCACTGATTTTGTCAATTCCCCCCTCTATCTCTCTCAAAGGAAAGAAAATACACAAAAAATCCCCTTGTTTTAATTTAGCTCTCTGTCTATCGGGGAAGGGTGGGTCGGGTTCGGGCTGGGATTGCAGAGAGAAAATGGAAAGAGAAGGAAAAGGGGAGTCGAGAAAGAGAGGGATTGTGGGGGGGGGGGGGGAGTGAAATCATCCTGTGTTAACACATTGTACTGAGAGGTAGGGTTCAATAGACAGGTCTCCCATGACAACGCCCAGAGGAAAAGTTGATGATTAAGGTCGCATTCATGAAAGTCGGAGGGAGGGAAAGAGATTGAGAGAAAGAGAGGTAAAGCGAGAAGGAGAGAAGCGTGGGCCCCTACACTGTAAAAAAAAAATACATTGGTTCAACACACAATTGTAACGGCGCCCAGCTGCGATAGGATCGGAGGGTGCTTAACAAAAGGTTTATGTGAACATTGTGTTGAGCAAACTCAAGGTCCTATTGCAGGTGGTTGCCTTATTTCTTCATATACAATTGTAGGGGCTGTGGGGTAATTATGGGTGGGCTGAGGATGGCCCCATAGGCCTGGATTAGTGGATGAAAGTTAGGGCCGAAGGCAGAGAGACATAGAGGGAGGGGGGGGGATAGGGTGGCAGTCTACTAAGGATGGATAAAGACCACTGTCCCCTCGGCCGACAAAGGGCGAAGAGGTTACAGCGTGGGTGGATTAACTCCTTCTATCCCTTGTCTTGTCTCATTGTCCCCCTAGACGAATTCATATCCATAGTGGGCCGATGATTAAAAGTCAAACACTGCTGTATCCCTCCCTCCTTCCCACTATTGTCTTCCGTTGTTCTATATTCCTCTCCTTTGTTATCCTCCCTCTTTTCAGGGCTTTCTTAGAACTCTGGGATTGAGGAGCAGAGGCTATTGGGACAGGATTATGTCTTGGCTGTCATTATGGCGGTATTTGTTTTCTTGGCAGGCCACACAAATAGCTAGTCCGGGATTTAAGAAAGATACGTAGAAAGATAGAGAGAGAGCAGAAATGTAGGATTTTAGAGAGAGAGAAAGACAGAAGTGAAGGATAGATCTTACAGGTTTTTACTGGCAGCAGATGGGACGGTCATAACCCCAGGAAGAAGAAACACCACTCTCCCCGGCCCGAAACCTCACCCCCATCCTCCCACGGCACCCCCTAAAAAAGACACCAAAGTTGAAAGAGAGAGAAGGGGGGATAAGATATATGAGGAAAACAGATGTCAGCTCGTTGATTTACTGTCAAGACCCCTTTCGTGTCTCACCCACCTGTGCTCCGGCTCTTGTTTTTTTTTGTCACGTATCCTTGGAGAGAGTGAGAGAGAGAGAAAGAGCTGTAGTAAGAGCAGGCACCTGTGGCTATTCTCACCTCGGCACCAAATGGAGTGACAGTAGGTTTATAGGAGAGTCGCTTGCCCGAACTGAGGCAACACTCTTACTTTTGCTTTTACCCACATTGTGACTTTTCTCCAGGCTGTGGCGAGCCCAACACCAGTAGATTTAGACAGGGTCGTATGTAATTCAAGAACAAACGTAATAGATTAGAGGGGTATAGGAGGGGTTGTGATCACTTTCTTCTGTTTTTCCTGAGGTGGGCGCTGTTGTGCATATTCTCCGGACCCTGTATGTCACGGGTAGGCCCGCAGACGTACACGCACATATGCACGTTTGCACACTCACACGTATGCATGCACAAACACATACTCCATGCCCACAGGGTTGGACTTAAGTTTCTTCTTTGTGTCCATGCACACAAACCGTCACGTATGCACACTCACACACTCTCCTGTCCCCCTCACCTCTCCATCCCCATACCTTTCTCTATGGCCCAGCCTCTGTGATTATAGCAGGTCATAATGTATGTGTGGAGGCCCATGGTGGGCTTGTTAACAGCAGTACAGCCAAGTGATAAACACCGTATAGTGGCCCTCGTACAGCACTCTGCTTGGCCCTTCCACATGAAGCACAGCCCTGGAAATATTTATGACCCACAGAACCTCAGTCACTCACAGGGACAAATGGGGGAAGGGGAGGAGGGATGAGGGGAGGGAGAGGAGGAGGGGTGAAGGGGCAAGTGTGCCTTAAAGCCATTTACTAACACGAGAAGCTAGGACAGGCTTTTACTTGTTTACCCCCTCCCTCCGTTTTTTCCCCTTCTCTCCATCACACTATTCGCCCTCCATCCACTCGCTCTCTCTCCCGTTGGTCTGTACCCGGGGTGTGAGCGATGCAGCTGTTGAGCGGTAGCTGTCATGACTGTGTTGAGGTGCAGGCCAGGCGGAGCTGTAATGTCTGGTTCTGTCTCCTCACCTGTCTAGGTGACCTTGCCTACCTGGTGTTTTGTTCTAATGGCTGCCAGTGGGAGGGACAGGGGGACGGGTGTGTGTTACAAACAGATACCTCCGCACAGGACACCCCAGGGAGGGAGTGATGGAGGGATACAAAAGAACGAGTGTATATGCAGACAATTTCTCAGTTTTTCTTTTCTAATTTTCTCGATATCCCCCCCACTTTTGAAATGTAACTGTCTCAGAGTAAGACAGTTCTTTCTCTCTCTGTGTCCTTCTGCACCTGGAGAAGGCAGATCTCCATTTTGAATGAAAATTCTGAGAAGAAAAAGGATGAGGTCGAGTAGCCTACTGTGTGTGTGTGTGTGTGTTTGGTCAGGTGTTTGACCGAAGACATTTGTGTGGGTGTGTATTTGTCTTTCTCTGTGTGAGTGAGTGTGGAGGTGTTTATATTAATCTCCTGAAGGTACAACTCCCTGTGAGATAGCTTTCATGCAGTCATACCACTAGTATTAAAGGGAAGTTAAGTGGTTCCATGAGAATGCTGTATGATGCTGACTCCGATAGTATTGTCAGTAGAGGTTCGAATGAAATCTTTAAACAGACTACGTCATTGTGTGTGTGAATGTGTGTGTGCGTTTGTATGTGTGTGTGTTTGAATGTGCAAGTTTCCTTGTGTGTGAAGGGAGTGGACAGAGGGCGGGAGGAGAAGTCTCACCTTCATACGCAAACACACAGTCATACAGTCATACGCACAAAAGCACAAAGCAGTGGTGGGCAGTGACTGTTTCCTCGATCCTGACTATCCAAACAAGGGACAAACTGAGCAAGGAGATAGATATGGAAGTAGAGGGAGAGAGAGATAGTGATCTGATGTCTAGCTCTTTGTGCAGTAGTGTTTTCATTACGCTCATGACGCCCTCCGCACCAGCCACAGGCTTTAGCCATGCTAGATCAGCCATGGAGATAAACGTCTCAACACTTACTTCCCTGGCCCGTCAACTCTCTCTCTCTCTCTCTCTCTCTCTCTCTCTCTCTCTCTCTCTCTCTCTCTCTCTCTCTCTCTCTCTCTCTCTCTCTCTCTCTTTCTCTCTCTCTCTCTCTCTCTCACACATGCACACACACACACACAATAATTGTTCTATATATCTCTCAGCTCTACAATCATATCTCCATTTTCCATTCCTCATCCTTGAAGCCACTGTAGGCCTTTCTCCTTCGCTCTCTCCCTATCTCATTCTCTCTTTCTCTCTGTCTTGACCCCTCCCCTCCTCTGTAGTAGTATGATGATACTACATCCATACATTTAGTCTCCCATCAGCTCCGTCTCTCTCTGGGCTCTCAGTGGACATGCTGTACTGTACCGCTGCTGAGTAGCGCCCCAGGGGACACACAACACTCTTTCGCCCTAGATAAGCACACTGGCCGTGTGCGCATGCAACTGTGCACATGGGGTGTTTGTGTGTGTGAGAGACAGAGAAAAATAGATATTACAGATGTAGGATCTTAATTTGATCACCATGTTGCAGGATAACTTCCTGCAACGCAGGAAATGTACAACTTGTTGTATATTGAGGTTCAAAAAGTATTCTATAGTTTGAAATTTCCACTTCCACTTGATTTTCCTACAGAAATGTTATTTATTATAATCCACATAATAATTCACATTTCGTGTTGCTGCAGGAAAATTTTCCTGCTGTATCAAACTGGCTCAAATTAATATCCTAGATCAGTATGTGATTGTGTGTTTGTTTCAGAAAGAGTGGGTATAGTTAGCCTGTAAATAGTGATTGTCTGTAGCATTGCTCTGCAGTTTGCACTGTTAGTATTACTTATAACTGTCTGTTAATTGGAATATAGTCTGAGTACAATGGCTGCCGCCATTCCCCTGCGTACAAGTTCCTCAAGTTTGCTCATGCTTTTGTAGTCAGGGAAATTATGTGTGTGTATGTGTGTGTATGTGTGTGTTCCCCTCCATTAGGAGAGAAGTGCTGTATTTTAGGCTTTATAATCACCCTTGATGGCCTAGTCTCAACTCCTCATGCGCTCTCTGAGGGGTCAGAGGTGACTGAAGATAATGAGCCCTCTGCCAGCACAATCCAACACACAACCCAAGGAGCTGAGAAGGGAGGGAGAGAGATTGGGAGGGCGGGAGTGAGAAATGAAAGCAAAAGCGACCCCTGAGGACTGTGTGTGTCCCTCTCTAGCTCCCCATATAGACCCCATATAGACCCAACAGTAGGGTCAAAGTATTGTGACCCCCCTCCAGAGGTTAACACAACATTGTGTCAGATAGACCCAAGCCAATGGATAAGATTTCAAATACAGTAGTACTCAGATAAAAAAACAAGGGGTCCTCAGCATTTAAGCCTATTCTGTACATGTCCTTATAGCTATTCAGATTCAACTGTATTTAACTGTATTTTAATCTTTGCTCTGCCACTCTCATGCCCCCCCCTCCCTCCAGTATTTTGGATAGAACCTGTTGTACTTCAAGGATAACATTGGAAAACATTTCCTTTCTCATTCAAGCACGGGGCAGATTAGTTAACACCATGAATTGAGGTAGCGCCTCCGACTGTGTACGGAGAGGAGAGAAGAGGAAGTCCAGGCAGGGAATGCTGGAGGGGGCTCTCCACTAAGCTCCTAAACTTTCATGTTTTGCATTTAGGGGGAATTTACCTCAGAATGTAGGGGAATGAAACTCCAGCAGTAAAAGTAGGAAACAGGCCTCTAGGCATAGTGTGCGTGGTGTGAATGTCTGTGTGAAAAGTTGTCTTGTTTTATTATGAGCAAGATCTTCCTAATTTGTGCACGGGGACGTTCGATATCGCCAACATCTCCCTGATAGTGTGTAAGAGTTTTATCTCTTTGTCTTCTCGTCCTTTATCGGTGTAATTACTCGTTCCCTCCATCACGGCCAGATTAGTGTTAAACACTTCTTTGACTTTGTCCTGAAATATTGGGGTCACTTCTGCCCGAAACAACTGCTATACACTGTCATTATCTTTCATCGTCGCTTGGATTGATGAAGCTAATTAGTAATTAACTCATCAATAATTCAACTGACTTTGCCTTCTTTTGGGAAAGGAACATTCATTAATGTGCACAAATACTGAATACCTAATGAATTAGAACGAGAGGTCAATTGTTGACCGTATCGAACTGGTTTTTACCTCTCCCCCATGTCTCCCCCCCCCCCCCTCTCCTTCCCTCTCCCATCTCTTTCTCTCCAGATTCGTGCCAGGGCAGGGCCTGGTGTTATATCCTCAGATCGGAGATAAGTTGGACATAGTGTGCCCGCGGGTGGACGGAGGGGTGCGTGATGGGGTGGAGTATTACAAGATCCACATGGTTCCCAGGGAGCAGCTGGAGAGCTGCACCATCACCAAGGCTGACACACCGCTGCTCAACTGTGACAAGCCTGACCAGGATGTCAAGTTCACACTCAAGTTTCAGGAGTTCAGCCCCAACCTGTGGGGCCTGGAGTTCTTCAGAGGGAAAGACTACTACATCATCTGTAAGTGCCTCATAGTAACACACATACAAGCACATTTCCTTTTCTGATTTCATCGTGAGCACTCATTGCTGTTTGATCGCCAATCACACTTAGGTATTGCTGTTGCTAGGCAAAGATGACTGATTTTTGGTTTCCAGTTCGTGTGTGATCATGGCTAGGGTGCCTTGCTACTAGGGTGTCTTCATACTTTGTGATGCTGTGACAACCCCCAGGTTTTAAAAGATGGGTGTTGGACTGAACCATCTGTGGTGTGCTGACGGGGGGGTGGGGGGGTGGAGAGAACAGCACCATCTGGGTGGCTCTGCCACTGCCATCTGTGAGCTGTCAAACCAGGGGAGGGCCCTCTTTCTGACTGACTGGAGAGGAGGAGAGGATGGAAGAGAAGGAAAGGAGGGCTTTTATACATTGAACGAATAGAAACTGTTTCCCAGTCAGCTTAGTAAATAGAGTCCTCTAAGTTTGCAGATGGAACACGTTTTTATGCAAGCTAGCCATGTCAGTAGCCTGTAGTGGAGACTAGTAAATATAGTTTGTGTTGAACTACCCGTCAGACACCTACACGTGCAAAGTGTTAGGTAAACAGTCACAGTTCAATATGTTATGCCAGGGTCACAGACACATGGGTTGTGTTCTCTAACAGCAGGCTAGGCTTTGAACGTCTCACCTCTGACACTGTGTTACGTTAAGATGAACTGTAAAGGACCCGATGAGCTGACACGCACGCACGCACGCACGCACGCACGCACGCACACACACACACACACACACACACACACACACACACACACACACACACACACACACACACACACACACACACACACACACACACAGCTGTATAAACAGGTCTGTGTGTGGTGGTGGGGTTGATGGGGGGACTACAAAGGGTTGATCAAACTCCCTCAGTAGCTACCTGCAGGGCAGAGAGAGGGTGACGCAGAGAGAGACCACACCCCCCCACCTCTACAGCAGCCACTACACAGTACAGTACAGCCGCCTGCCTCAACACAACGTTCATTATTAATGAGGCTATGCTGCTGTTTATTCATTCTGCGTCTCCAATGCTGCTTATGATCACACCCTGGGATGAGCCCAGCACATCTCTCTATTTGGCTTCCACAGCTAGGGCTGTGTAGAAAAAGGTAAACACAAACACATACTTGGTTACATAGAGCGTACACACACACACACACACACACACACACACACACACACACACACACACACACACACACACACACACACACACACACACACACACACACACACACACACACACACACACACACACACACACACACACACACACACACAGTACGCAGCTATGTCAACAAAGCCCTCTCTATCTATCCATTTCTCTGTCAGTCTATCCCTCTCTATCGCACAGAAACTCTCTCAGTTCAGAGTTCAAATTGACACACTCACACCATTTCTCCTCTCAAACACCAGCACACTCAATCAGGCTTGCAAGCCGATTAGATTAGAGGGAGGGAGAGGGAGGGAAAGAGATAGTGTGTGTGTGTGTGTGTGTGTGTGTGTGTGTGTGTGTGTGTGAGAGAGATGAGAGAGAAGTTCTATTCAAACTTTCTTTTAAGAAAAGGAAGAAAATCCAATTTTGCTGCACTTGCAGATTCATGGTGCCCCCCCATGCCCCATCCCTCCCACCTCTCCTATTCTTTTTTTTACCCAGATGCTAATGTATAGCCGGGAGAGAGAAAGGGGCCATTTCTCCAGCCGAGCATGGGTTCACATAGCTGTTAATTGCCTCTTGTTCAGTAGCATGGTAGCTAGCTAGAGGCTTGCAACTGGAAAAGCACGAAGGCAAGGCAGAACTGCACTGCAGCATGTATATGCATACAGTAGGTAGATAACACAGCCTCCGCATCACAAGCCCTAGCACCGGGGCCAGAGAAGAACAAGGAGGAATGGAGGGATGAATGTGAGTGTGTGTAGGAGGGAAGAAGGAGAGTAGGTTTGTGTTTGCTAAATGTGGTTATGTGAATGACTTCTGCTGCGAATTTTGCCTTTGTCTATTTGGTGTGAGATCTTAAATAGACAAAGGCTATTTTAGACAAAACATTTTTTATAACTATGTGTGACTGTGTGTTTGTATTTTGTGTGTGTGTATGTGCATATGTTCTTCAGTAAAAATGCATCGAGCTGTGACCAATTCCGCCTCGGAAAAATGTGACCGTGTCTGTGTGTTTGTGTATTTTGTGTGTGAGGCATAAGTTGTGCAGTAAAAATGCATCGAGCTGTGACCAATTCCGCCTTGGAAAAGTTCACTTGGGATTTTCATTGGGTTTTTGGTGGTGAGCGGCACTCAATAAGTAATTAATTAAAGAGTGTTTAATCCTGATTTCTGCTTTTAATCAGTTTGGCCCACATCAATGGGATCTCTGAATCAACCGAATGGATTAGCTCTGCCTAGCTGTGTTTAGCTCAGACACAGACTCAAGGGGAACGTCCCTTCAGGCTCTATTCAAACAACTGTGACATTAGCTCTTCGATTTGTGTCTCAAATAATGTTTTGGATTTAAACACATCACAACCCGCCTCTCATAAACTAAACGTGACCCACTCTTTTTGAGTACGGATCCATGCGGACCATAATACTATTATTGTGGATAGTCAGATTTATATAATCGTTTGTTTAAAACGTTTACATGCTTTGCAAGAGGAACGACGTCCCTATTAGTCCTGTTTGCATGGACACATCTGAAATCAGGCCGCCTGATTGCACTTAAATAGACACAGAAAATGGCCAATCAAAAATAAACGTTCTACTACAGCGGCCGTGGTATTTTTGTGAAGCCCATTTGATTCTGAGTTCGGACATTTGTGTGTTTGTACATGAAAACACTTTTCTAAGATGCATATTTTCAGTTTTTCCAAAACTCCCTTCACTCGCGCATAAGAGGGAGGCTACCGGTGCTGACACATGCGCAGATCAAATCAAATACACCACTTGAATGGCAATTAAGCTGTTTACGTGTCCTAGTAATTCAAAGGATGGCTCATAAAACTAGATGTTTTAATCGACGTATGCTTACTTTACTTCGATTATGATAAGCAGAATAAGGTGTTTACATGACTAATGTCATACTCGGCCTATTGCCACAATCAGTTTAATATGGAATTATTAGTGTGCACTTAGTTGGTTGTCAGTGTAGTTGTGCATTCTCAGCATGGTCACACCACATCAAATGCAGTATTAGATGTTTGTCCAGGTCTCCAGAGATGCCTTTTGCATGCATACAATTTTAATACTGCCCACTGGGAGATTTTTTTTAACTCTATCATAAACCTTAAAGGAAAACTCCTCCCAAAAACGATTTTTTGGTATTTGTTTCATTAGTTCATTGTTAATATAGTCCCAAAATGTTTTGCATTTTGGGACTCCAGTCAGCAATCAAGTGTTCAAAATGCATCATACGGGCCAGATTTCTGTATTTTGAAAGCTACATTGTTACACTATGTACGTATTTGCTTTACTCTGTGTGCGTGTGTGTTTGTGTGGGTTGTGTTTTTCCTTCCGGAGAATGCACTGTTTTTATGTGTGTGTGTGTGTGTGTGTGTGTGTGTGTGTGTGTGTGTGTGTGTGTGTGTGTGTGTGTGTGTGTGTGTGTGTGTGTGTGTGTGTGTGTGTGTGTGTGTGTGTGTGTGTGTGTGTATGCCTTTTAGAGCAGCATACTCTCTAAGAGCTGGGCTACAATGCTGCTCCTGTTGGAGGCAGATGAGTTTGATGTGATTGTGGTAGGCAGCGTGGCCCGCAGCCGGGGAACTTAGTGAGGGAGATGATTACATGAGCTAAATAGGGAGGGGAGGAGGGATGGGGGGGGGGGGGGGGGGGGGGGTCGGGTTGAGACAGAGAGAGACAGAATATTTGACTGAATTTATGGAGCTGCATGGGGGAATTCCATTAAGATTTTAATCACCTATTTGTCAGTCAAAATAGAAAATAGATTAAAAAGAACTATTCTCAGTCTCTATTATACGCATGCACTGAGGGGATTTCCTACTGTCGCAACTTCGCTCCAACCTCTCAACCGTAGGACAGTATGTGTACACAGACACATGATGGTTTGGGGGGATTGGTTGCCACAATGGGCCACACGTATTGATGAAATGTGAATAATATTGAAGTCTCTCTGGATGAATGTCTGATTAATGACTATATTATTACATGACCATATTAAGACATCAGAGGAGCGGGAGGGGGGGGGGGGGGGGGGGTGAGATGTGATGGGGGGGTTTTGGGAGGGGGGTTGGTATATATTTGGGCTGACCCTGCCTTTCCCTGGCCTGTCCTGGGGGTTCACGGTGGGCCTGAATGAGAGGTTGCCCCCCCCCTCTGTCGCAGGAGATTAAGGTACACAACACTGACTAGCGCTAACTATCCCACAACCCCAGCGCCATGACGATGGCTTCATGCTCCACAGCAAGTAGAGAGAGCGTCATTTATACCATAGCTGAATCCCTCTCTCTCACTCTACCTCTCTCTCTTTACCGCTCTATCTCTCTCTCTCACTCTATTTCTGTGTTTTGATGGCTCCTCATTGGCTCAGAGTGGTGTGTTAATTATGCTCACTCACACGCACAGAGGGGGTTTGTTACTAGGAGCTGTATTAGCCGGGCGGGGAAATTGAGTTAAGTGCTGAAAGTCTGTATCCTCGGTCTTGATTGAAACACACAATTGAATAGCGCTCATTAAAGAGGCAGATTCTTTTTTCAGTCTCCTGATTTGATAAAAACAAATAAATGGAGTTAAGGGGCTGAATGATTAACAATAGCCTTTGAAGTATCGGTGCTATCGAGACAAAGGGAGTTTGTTGTAGTGTGTGGTTGAGAGATGAGAATTAGGAGAGTTTGGGATATTTATGGCAGTGCTATTTCTGTTGGTTAGTGTTTCACACACACTAAAAAAGCCTTCAAAGCAATGAACGTTTGGTCACACTTACTGCTGTATGTTGTGAGTTTGTGTTGGTGTGTGTATTGCTGTTTGAGAGTATGTGTTTGTATGTCGTCTAAATTGGTCGTGGGTGTGTGAGAGCTGTCACTTCTATTCGCTGAGGTGATTAGCCATTTCCAGTGTGGGATTTCTCTTGATCAGTCATCTCCCTCGGTGGTTTGTTTGTGTGTGTGCGCACGCGGTGAATTTGTGGTTTAACACAGAATGCTTTGGAAGTACTCTGAAAGGAACTAGCCTCAGCAAACATGCCACCTGAGTGAGAGCTAAAAGAGTTAGCATGACAAAATGGACTCCTAAATCCGCAAGGACATTTGAGTGAATGTGGCCTGAAGGAAAAGTGACACGTCACATCTCTCTCCGCTCCCTCCCTCTCTCGTCCTCTCCATCTCTCACTCTCTTTTCTTTCTCTGGGCTAGGTCGAGCAGCAGCCGAACCACTCTCTCATCTTTGGGCATGATGGAATAATCTTTCTCTCTCTCTCTCTCTCTCTCTCTCTCTCTCTCTCTCTCTCTCTCTCTCTCTCTCTCTCTCTCTCTCTCTCTCTCTCTCTCTCTCTCTCTCTCTCTCTCTCTCTCTCTCTCTCTCTCTCTCTCTCTCTCTCTCTCTCTCTCTCTCTCACTGCCTAGCTAAGTCTTATCTGCGCTCTGTTAGGCGCTGGTGGTGGAAGAAAATCCATTTGTGAGGGGCATGTATGAGCGAAGTCTATCCTCCCTGACGTTCCTTTAGCACAGGGATTACAGCTAGCAGCTAGCTTTTCCTGCCAAACAGCCCAGTGCTGAGTAACGAGGCAGTCAGGTAGCCAGGCAGGCCAGTCAAAAATCCCATTCTGTTCTTAACCAGTTCATTGCTGCTAGCCTCAAGCCCCTGCCATACTGCCGAGGAAGCCAACTAGGGGGTAGGTTGTGTTCTTTTTGCTCAGTAGGAATGAATATTCACCCAGAGACTGATCACTTTTGTGTGTTTTTGTATTAATGGTTAAGGTATGGAGTTGGGGAGGATGAGCTGATCCTAGAGCTGTGCCTATGGGCCACTACTTTTAGCAGCCTATGTTGTCATATTTTTATAGGGGGTAGACTGTTTGGGTGTGTGTTTGTGGTGCAAAGGGGTTTTGTAAGAGTGGCTGAGGAGAGAGGAGAGAGAGAGGGCACCTTGGAGGTATTTGAGGGACAGAAGACCTAGATATGCCTGCTGTTGCAGTTCATCCTGAGACCTCAGGCCTGCACCCTGTCCTGCTATCCACAAACATGCACACACCCATGCATGCATGCACACTCACTCACCCACACACACCCATGCACGCACGCACACTCACTCACCCACACACACACACGTACACGCAAACACACACATTGTCATTATCAGCAATATTATAATCATCTCATAATGAGTAAAATACAGGATAACACAAACAGAGCTATGTAACGCATATTACACCATTGTGTTTGTGTGTGCCCCCCCCCCCCCCCCCACACACACACACACAAGAACACAAAAGGTTTTAAGAAGCTTTGCACATAATGTGCTTGTCGTCCCACCACAAAAATCCATAGGTTGGCTTGGGAGAGGGAGAGAGGGAGAAAGAGCGAGCGAGGGAGAGATAGAAAGCAAATCACAGTCCTTGTAAACAGTCTCTTTGTGTCGGTCCATTTCCATCCCAGTCCAAAATGTACGTATAAAAGTGATTGAAGTTGAGGAATGTAAAAAATAACAGCTAGAGAAAGCAGTGGGCAGTACAGAGCCAAATTTTTTTCAACGCTGGTTTCGCAGGGATAGCACAGGAGCACCTGCTTTTAAATTCCCTTCCGGTTGATGAAAAGGCTTTGGCGCAAGGAGGTGTGGGTGGGAGAGATGGGGACAGGGGGTGAGGGGCAAGGCGGGCGAGATGGGGGGGGGGGGGGGGTAGGAGGGAGTGAGCAGGCTGTGAGGCGCCTGTCTTCTTGCGGAGGGGAGGGGAGGGGTGTAGTGAGTGAGTGAGTGAATGAGTGAGTGAGTGAGTGAGAGAGAGAGAGAGTGAGAGAGTGAGAGAGAGAGAGTGATAGAGAGTGATAGAGAGTGTGTGAGAGAGAGAGAGAGCACATTGGACAGAGGGAGGGAGTTTAGAGAGAGAGGAGCGGGAGGGGGGAACATTGAATGCGGGCCACTGCACGCTGGCGGGAGGCCAACCCGCTAAGCCCTGGCTGCTCGTTAGCCTCTGTGTTACTGACCTGATAGACCACAAGCCCCCTCTCCCAACCCCCCATGCCAGATGCAGCGCTACCCGCTGCCTCTAGGGGCAGCAGAGGGACTGGGAGAGAATAGCACCAGGATGGAGGGACTGGGAGAGAATAGGCTGAAGCAGGGAGGGTTTGGGAGAGAATATGCCCAGGCAGGGAGGTCCAGTGTGAAATCAGTATGGAGGTCCATGACATGGCTATATCCACAGAGCAGCACTCACTGCTTATAGTGTAGCTAGTCACAGTCTACTGATTCTGCCCATGGGTGTGCAGGCTACATCTGTATACAGCGTTTTAATGTTATTTTCTAATCTGCTTTCTGTCTTTAAAAGTCCTCCCAGCATCTGTTTAGGGGCCCATTTTGTTCCTCTATCACATGTGGGACGTTTTTCGCCTCCCTCATATCCGCTCTCCGACATCTGCTCACCGCTGCTCAGCGCTCCCCAAAACACAGTGTTTAGTGCACCACTTCTGCTGCTCTTGCCGCTGTTTAAACAGCTTCTCAAACCCTTTAAGCTCTTTTATATTTAAGGGTTACTGAAATATTTAGCACCTCCATCCATTCCCTCAGTTGTTTTCACTGCCTTTTCATCTCGCCTTCAACGGGGAAAAAAAGCCCATTTGACTTTCCTGCGATTGTTTATTTCCCTCTCTTTTATTATTCATTTATTTCCTCCTGTCTTTTTTCTTTTTTTCTATACCCTTCAGCAGGTTTAGGTTAGAGGAGAGTGTCTGAGAGTTGTATTTGCAGTAGTTGGTTCTTCTAATACCTCTGTAGCATTCTCCAGAGTGTCGTACGTGTTAATGTCCTGTAAGCCACTGTAGAGTTTCCTGCGCCTCAGCACCTATTGTTCCTGTTCGATTGTCTCCGTCTCTCTCTGTCTCCGTAACTGGCTGTTCCACTGGGCCAGTCAGCTCAGTTAGAGATATTACAAACACAATTACTCAAGCTAATTGACTTTGGAGGCGTGGGCTACGTGGAATATTCTGGCAGCAGTTTGGAGTGACTGGGGTGGCGAGGGGATGGATTGTGACTTTATTAAAAAGAAATCACTCGCTTGTTAGGGGCTTTCAACGTTTCCCTGATGTCTTTCAAATATGGCTGTTCAGCCCAAGACAGACTTAATGTACATATCACTGTACTGTTATTTTGCTGTTTGCGATGATGTTAGCACAGTGGCTAATGCTAACCCCCCCCCTCTCTCTCTCTCACAGCAACATCAAATGGCACAATGGAGGGCCTGGAGAACCAGGAAGGAGGGGTGTGCAAGATGAAGTCCATGAAGATAATCATGAAAGTGGGACAAAGTGAGTGCCACTCCTTCATTCAAACGACATTTGTAAGTGTATGTGAGTGCTGGTGGCGTACAGTTATAAACAGATAACCATACAGTCTGATAGAATGTGTGAAAATTGTATTGGACTGTATTTGCATAACACACAGTGAGGTTATCTGAGGCATTATGAGGTATTTCATTATTCAGCCCAATAGCCTCCATGACACTTAGGACAGACAAAGAGAAAGAGAGAGAGGTGGTGGGCCTCCAGGTTTAATGGAGCTGAATTGTGATGGATCAGGAGATGGATACACACACACGCACACGCACGCACACGCACACGCACACACACACACACACACACATCATATTTTCTCCCAACCTTAACTCTATCCTTACGCCCAAAACCTATCCTTAACCCTAGAAATAGCATTTGACCTTTTGGGGACGAGCAAAATGTCCCCAGTTGACCAAATGTCCCCAGTTGACATACACACGCACACACACACACCACATCTGTCCTCTGTGGCGACACCCGCCGCCCGGCACCTGCCGGTAGTTAATGACCATGATTATTCATAAATCAGTTGCCTCGCCACCCAATGGGGTAATTTCCTGAGGTTGCCATCCACAACAGCAGCAGCTCACTGAAAACTGCTGAAGGTCAGGGAATTAATCAGGAGTGCTGCGTTTCATTAAGAGCAGTGCTGTGCACACACACACACACACACACACACACACACACACACACACACACACACACACACACACACACACACACACACACACACACACACACACACACACACACACACACACACACACACACACACACACACACACACACACACACACACACACACACACACACACAGTGAAAGGGAATCATCCATGTCCATTGTGTCTGATAGTTGTGTTCCTTATCTATGTCTTCCAGATCCCTCTGACCCTATCTCACCCAAAGACTACCCCACCAGATACCCTCCCAAGCACCCCGACAAGGAGTCATACAAACCAAACGATGTGCTGGAGAAGAAAGGTAAGCGTGCTAAGAAAGACTTACGAAATCATCAGGCATTCAGGTCTACCTTTCTAAGACCGTTTCAGTAAAAGCAGGTGGAGAGTGTCTGTGGACATGTGTGTGAGAGTGTGTGAGAGTGTGTGAGAGTGTGTGAGAGTGTGTGTGAGTGTGTGGGTAAGCGTAGGAAGTAAAGGTCAGCAATTCTTCTCCTGGTAATTGAAAGTTGCCTATAAAACTGATAGGCATCTCTGCTGGGCTCCCAAACTTACAGTATCTCCATCCCCGCCCCACTTCCTGTCCGCAAAGTGACATTTTCAGGAAAATGATGCAATCGCCATCAAACATATTACCGGCCTCGGAGCACAGACTCACACTTGTTCTCCTCACACACACACAGGCACACACCGACCGCTCTTATCTCTCCTATTAAATAGCAGTTAAAATCTCCAAAGAAAACCAGACCCGCAATTTCCGCAATTAACTTTATTTTGAGGGAAAAAATCAGTCGAGGAGTGAAAACAAGCTGACCTATATAAACGCTGCTGCGGTGGAGGCGTAGAGACGCTCGCTGCCCTGTTACCGAGGGCGCGGCTCCTTTAGCCCCACCTTTCTGTGTTCACACTCAAATCCCTCTGACAACCGGCGCACAAATCTGCCAGCTCGCCACTAAATCCGCGTTGGCACCCCAATCTGCAGACCTCAGCATCTTCTCCCCTCCTTTTTCACCTCATCCCTCCTCCTCGGCTCGGAACAGGAGCATATGGGCGTCAGTGGTTTGAGCAAAGTGTCTGAGGCAGCATAATCCCCTTGTAAAACAACGGAAGGGTACCTGCGTTGGGCCCACTGCCATCCACCATAGCTCCAGCACTAGCCCTCAGGGGAATGGAGGCAGACAGGGAGACACAGTAATCCTGCTTCCCAGGCCCCTATCCTAGGAGGGGAAGGGAACCGACCTGCCCTTGAGTCCTGGATGTATACAATAGTCGTTGTTATTAATAGAGATGACACAGCTTGCTTGGGTTTTACAGTGAATGTTGCTTCATCGTATAACACTATCAACTTCCTTGTGGACTTAGTCGTAAGTAGAAAAGGAATGTCTCTACATTCATTTTGACATGTTTTTCATTGACATGCTACTGCATTGAAAACCCACTTCAGCCATTTTGTGCTATGTGGGACTGTGCTGTGCCGTAGCTCCAAGGCCGTATTGACCACCAGCTGTATTTGAATAGACCAGAGATCGAATGTGACCTTAAGGGGAGAGCTGTGTGAAAGGAGCCCTTACTCTCTGGTCATTGTGCTCCGTCCGCCTGCCTTTCACCTTCACTCTGACATAATGAAGATGGAGGGAGAGAGGGAGAGAGGGAGGGAGGGGGGGAGAGAGAGAGATAATGGAAGGATAAAACTGGAAGGAGACCCCTAATCCTTCTACGACCCCACTCTCGCTTTCTCCATTCTCCCTCCCTCCATGCCACTCTCAATCTGTATGACCTGACACTGTTTTAGAAAGATTTTCACTCACTCTGTTTCTCTTTTCTCCTTTTTCTCCTCTCAGGTCCGTCGTACAGGGAGGGTGAGGGCGACCAAGGGACGGGCGGGAAATCCTCCAGTGTCATTGGCTCTGAAGTGGCCCTGTTTGCCGGCATCGCTTCGGGCAGCGTTATCTTCATCATCATCATCATCATGCTGGTCGTGCTGCTGCTCAAGTATCGGCGGCGGCACCGCAAGCACTCGCCACAGCACGCCACCACGCTGTCCCTCAGCACACTGGCCACGCCCAAACGGGGCGGCAGCGGCAACAACAACGGCTCGGAGCCCAGTGACATCATCATCCCGCTCAGGACTGCAGACAGCGTCTTCTGCCCACACTACGAGAAAGTCAGCGGGGACTACGGTCACCCGGTGTACATTGTTCAGGAGATGCCCCCCCAGAGCCCTGCCAACATCTACTACAAGGTCTGAGCTCAGCTCCACCCCCCCCTCCCCCCAGGCACCGCTCCTCCGTGAACGCCCCCCAGAACACTATCTCTCCTTCCTTCCCCACATCTCTGTTGTTTTTCTTGTTGAACTTTACTATTCCTGTTATTATTCTTCGTTGTTGGGATTCGTTGGAGAACTCACAGAGTAAAGCTGCTGCTGCTCTCTGGGGCTTTTTGGGGATCCCTCCTCTCCGCTCCTCTCCTCTAACAGTAGCTCTCTGTTTCTTTGCGCACTACGACTGACGCTGGGGGATCCGAGCGCGTGTGTTTGTGTGTGGACGGACGGATGTACGGAGAGACAGAAAGATGCACCGACGCGTTTGTTTTGAAATAGGATGGACAGATGGAGAGAAAAAGAGGAGATGGAGGAGGAGTCGATATCCTACCCTGGTATTCTCCCTGAGAGAGACTATTGCTGGGGAAGAGACAAAGGAGGGAGAAAGAGAGGGATGGCAGAGAGATTAGAAGAGGAAAAGGAAGGAAGGGCCCAACCATGAACTCATGTCAGTAATGTCAGTCAGTCCCTCTCCTCATTGGCCAGAGACACTTTGTGGATTAAATGACGGAAGAGGGAAAAAAACAAGAGGGATTTGGAAATATCCACTCTGGGACTTTCCTGACGAACACATGGACATCACCCACCCACTCACCCTACCACCCACCCACCCACACACTCACCCACTCTCACTCATTGTGAACTGTTCAGGTCCTCGTACTAGTTACAGCCCACTTTTCCCTCATTGTCCGAAGACACCTTTTATTTTCTAGCGTCAAGATTCATTAAAGTTGTTACTTGAAAAAAAAGTTTGTAAAAGAACATGATTCCTTTCCGTAGTGTCATATTGTTGGTTCATTTCTGGTTTTCATTGCTGGTATTGTTGAACTTGCAGATATATATTTTTTTGTGATGTGGTATTGTCGCAGCTCATGTCGTGATGGTGTATGTGATGCACACACACACACACACACACACACACACACACACACACACACACACACACACACACACACACACACACACACACACACACACACACACACACACACACACACACACACACACACACACCCTGCAACCCAGGACTGGGAGAGCAGAGAGCAGGACTTAAAGAGGGAGAAGAAGATGAGGGGTTTTATGCGGGCTCCACCCCGTCAGGGTATAGGGTGCTCATTATACCCCCTCTGTGGGGTCAGGGCTAGCCAGGTGGCTTCTGGGAAGGGTGTGGGAGCTAAGCGAACAATAGAGCAGCACTTTTAACCCCCCTGATATCCTTCCACCCAGGCAGTCAGTCACAGAGAGGGAGAGAGTGGCGGTGGCAGTGGTAGTGTGAGTGAGTGAGTTAGAGAGAGTGAGAGAAAGTGAGAGAGAGAGACTGTATCCCTTCAGTAAAGGGATAACAGTAGCGAGGGCTGGCTTGAATTTTCCGCAGATAGGACTTTACAATATTAAGAGGTGTTAATTAAACTGGAAGTACAGGCAATCAGATATCCCTACCTGCCTTGCTGCTGCAGTTTCCGAGACATTGAAGAAAGGTAAAGATAAGAGAGTTCCCAGGTCTAGTTGAGTTTAACCCAGCCGCTGGCTAAAACAGCTCTAGGTACTGTATTGTCTGCTCCCAGAGGCAGCAAGGGCCCCGGAGGCCCCCAAATGGCCCGAAACAGGTGGACTGGTGCTCTCATACTCAACTTTTAAAAAGCACAGGGACATCAAAGCGCATTGTCACTGTTTTTCAAGCATCATCTTTAGCATTTCCTTATTGTGAGATTTCGATTATTATAATTTTTTGTAACAAAATAGGTGTACATTTTAAAGGAGGACATTTGAAAACAAAAAAGGAAGGCAAAAAAACATCTGAAAAAAAATCAGAATTTATTTATGATAGACACAGAGCACAGGTGTTGTCAGAAAGGCGGTAATGAGAAGTTAACGTTAATATATTATGGTATAAAAGTGCACATTATGCAAGCTAGGGTTTTGATGATTTGATATCTATTTCACCCATAATGTCCCACCTTTTCCTCAACTCCCACCCAAATGGCTGCCTTTTTTCCAGATATTCAGGGCTAGGGCCTGGGAAGGGGACAGGGAGGGCAGCCTGGACGCATGTCCCGAAGGGGAGAGGAGGTTGTTGGACCCAAAATAGCATAACCGGGTGCACGAGGCAGACCAGCAGTATATCCCACACTCCACTGTAGCATCTCCCAAAGGACCATGGGAAGATTCCCACGATTACCCTGTGCCCCCTTCCCCCTCACTACCACGTGGTAGTGTTTTCTCTGTGCGTGAGAGTGAGTGTGTGTGTGTACCTCTTCTTGAGCAAGTCCAGTGAGACAGCTATTTGCCTGTTTATTCACATACGTGAAAACACTGACTAAAGAAAACGAGATCTAGATTGTGACTTAAACCACGCCCCAAACATGTATCTGCTCACTACCAACATCTCATTAGTTCATTAAGAACATCAAATTTCACCGAAAAAGCCAAGCCTTGTATGATACAAGGTTTGTGCCTCTAAGAGGCTACAAAATCTGCAATATGCAATTTTTCTTTATTTTTTTAAGAATTGAGAGAAACCTACACCTATGGAAAGTGTTCTTAAATCACTGAGAGATGTAACAACAAACGAAACAAAAACAAAACTAGCAAAGTACGTCACACGAGCCTGCTGTTAGGTTTTCATTTGTAGTATTATTTTAAACCTTTATTTTCATTTTTTTTGGACTGTGCCGTAGTTCCAAGGTAAACTGTGAAAAAAGAAACATTTTCAAAATGAAATGCACCTGGACAGTTATTTAAGAAATAGCGAAAAACACTAGGAACCACAAACAAATTGCTGTTTAGTTGCTGTCTGACTGCGGCAGAATATGACAATCTTATTAGTTTCTTTGAATCTGATGTTCTTATCCTAGCTAACGTACAACTGATATCCTCCTAACATTACTAGGGTAGATTTTCTGTCTTGCTATATGGATGAAATATCGCGGCAATGTTGAGAGAATGTTAGTAACCTGGCTAGGAAAAGTACTTCAGGCTACTGTAAAATGCCTTGCTCGTATTGGTCAGCCCTTGGTCACCTGACTCAGTAATTTTGCACCGTTCTTCTGTAGGTAAGAAACTGTAAATACATTAATGTTTGTATTGTATATGGATCCTGGGTTGTTACGATAGCCTTATTCACCTTTTTAGGAAAGTAAATGAAAAAAAAAATGAAAAAACAGAATACACTTCAGTAAAACAGAGCATACTACTTTTTTTGGTAAATAGCTTGTGTAAATATTGACAAGAACCCAATAAAACATTTTTTTTTATAAACTCTTAAAGTAAGATGTTTTGTATAAAATTTCAATTTTTTGCTATGTATTTTAGCTAGCGCTCGTTGGAAAGCCCCGTGTCCTCCCACTCCCTCCCCTTTTGCACTGTTTCCATGGAAATTTGGTTTTAAAAAAAATTGAGAAAAAGTTGCCAAACCGACTGCTGCATATTCGTGCCATAAGTGTGTACCATAAATATTTATTGAATTCGTTTTTTTTCTTCTGTTTTTGATTTGATTTCTGTCCAGTTTTTAAGTAACACAGTATTATGATTGCGTTGTTCATTTGTCTCCCTGGTTTCTTTAGTCTGTTTTGATAGGTTTCCAGGTGGCTGTATCTGTAGCCCCTCCCCTTGCAGTTTGAGATGGCCAGACCTTTGAAATGGTTAAACATTCAAAAAACGAAAGAAATGAAAGTGAGGAAAAATGACACACATTCCACCAGTCTGTTACGAACTGAAAATGTTTTTCAATAAAATGTTTTTCCTATGGACATGCCGTCTGTCTGTATTTATGTCTGAAATAGATGGAGTTTATGAACATGTGGATCTCTACAGGACATCACACTATGCAAGACTTGTGGTTACAATATGGCCTGTCAATGTTAATATAAGCATTGAGACAGTTTCATATTCGTGTGTAGTTGCTAGGAAAAAAGTGATGTGTTTCTCTATGTTGTGTGTGCACATTTATTTTCATTGTCTGAGTATGTTTATGTCCAGGCCAATATTTCTATATACTGTAATGTTAGAATGCAGTAGTACCCCTGTACATGTCAGTAGACGCATGCACACACACACACACACACACACACACACACACACACACACACACACACACACACACACACACACACACACACACACACACACACACACACACACACACACACACACACACACACACACACACACACACACACACACATAGGTGTGGTCCACTGCTCTGCTCCCTGTACAGGGTGGTCCATTGTGTGTTAGCTAGGGGTGATGATGTCATAGCGGGGCTGTGATTAAGGGGGCCTCTCGGCTCTCAGCGGGGGACACTGGCTCTTTGGAATAGGCCCAACAGCTCAACAGCCTAGCGCAGACCAGACCAGCCACTGCCCTGCCTGGGCCAAGTTTAAACTAGGGGCTGGAGTATTCCAAACCCAGCCACTGTCCTCCATCTAGCTACATACGTCACCATTGCTACTGCCTAGGACACGAACACCAAATAGATTCCTGTGTCGAGGTCAAAATCTCCATAAATCAGCAACTGGTCAAGGTTAATAACAGCACATCCTGGATTACTGTGTTATGTGCAACATATCACAATCCATTCACTAGTCTAGGTCTATATAACTGTGCAATAGCCATGCTATCTGGCAAACTCTTACTTTACACTATTTCATTCAAATGTTCTTATGCTTGTGTGGGGTTGCCCTTAAATGTTGATTCAAAAACTGTAACAGAGGAGGATGACTTGGGGGAAAAAAACAAACAAAGCGAGAAAACAAATCAAGCCTTCAATCGTCCCTCGTCCCTCTGTCACGGTGGTCCGTCCTCATCTTCTCTGCGCGGCACGCTCTGATTGCAAAACTTTAAGATGTTTTTCATTTAAACTTTCCTTTACATCTCTTCTCTTTCAAGCTGAGGACCACAGAGGGGAGGGGCGACGAGGCATTGCGATGCTTCAATATGGTTTTAACTCAAGGAAGGTTTCTGTTTCATCATAGGGGAAGAGGTTGAAGCTCTGTGTGTGTCTGTAACTTAACCCTATTACCATGTGAAGATCAAATCAAATTTTATTTGTCACATACGCCGAATACAGGTGTAGACCTTACCGTGAAATGCTTACTTCCAAACCCTTAACCAACAATGCAGTTCAAGAAAGAGTTAGGAAAATATTTACTGAATATATCTATTTTTTTAATTAACAAAAATGTCACAATAAAATAACAATAATGAGGATATATACAGGGGTACTGGTACCGAGTCAATGTGTGGGGGTACAGGTTAGTCAAGGTAATTTGTACATGTAGGTAGGGGTAAAATGACTATGCATAGAGTGTGGAATGTGATTGAGATTGCATCATCTGTGGATCTGTTGGGGCGGTATGCAAATTGGAGTGGGTCAAGAGTTCCGGGACGATGGTGTTGATGTGAGCCATGACCAGCCTTTCAAAGCACTTCATGGCTACCGGCGTGAGTGCTACGGGTTGGCAGTCATTTAGGCAGGTTACCTTTGCTTTCTTGGGCACAGGGACATTGGTGGTCTGCTTGAAACATGTAGGTATTACAGACTCAGTCAGGGAGAGCTTGAAAATATCAATGCCATTGGATGAATCCCGGAACATATTCCAGTCTGTAGCGTAGCATCCATTTCCTAATACAGTATTCCCAGCCCAGGAGACACCTCAGACACTTCACGCGTCAGTGTTCATTATTTCTGTACTGTAGCACAGGACGAACATAGAAACAATGCGGCCCAATTCTGATTCTCTCCCTGAAGTGTGCTCTCCTTAACTTCTCCTTGAATTGGATTGGTGTGGATTGGTGTAAATGGTGTGTCATATTTCTACCGATACCCAGATCTGTACACACACGTTTCAGTTTTATGCACAGTACAGCTCTCTGTATGATTCACTGTGGGGACTTTTTCGCTAAGCCCTGGGTGGTGGTGACCCTGTGCTGTTGCCATGACAATGAGCTAGTTGTTTTGCTGTAGACAACACCTTCTCAGCCCTGAAACTAACCCTGTGTCTTTGTTTACGAACACCGCTGGCCATTCCCTCCTTTTCACCTAAATGTGCCTCAGCCAGTTTGTCTGCTGATTGTATACATGTACGGCCCAGCCCTTCGTTGTGTCAAAGTACTGATGGATCAGTTTTTAGTGGATGTGTTTAGTAGATGTGTTTAGTGGATGTGTTTAATGGATGTGCTTAGTAGATGTGTTTAGTAGATGTGTTTAGTGGATGTGTTTAGTGGATGTGTTTAGTGGATGTATTTAGTGGATGTGTTTAGTGGATGTGTTTAGTAGATGTGTTTAGTAGATGTGTTTAGTGGATGTGTTTAGTGGATGTGTTTAGTAGATGTGTTTAGTGGATGTGTTTAGTGGATGTGTTTAGTAGATGTGTTTAGTGGATGTGTTTAGTTCATGTGTTTAGTAGATGTGTTTAGTAGATATGTTTAGTAGATGTGTTTAATGGATGTGTTTAGTAGATGTGTTTAGTAGATGTGTTTAGTAGATGTGTTTAGTGGATGTGCTTAGTAGATGTGTTTAGTAGATGTGTTTAGTAGATGTGTTTAGTGGATGTGTTTAGTGGATGTGTTTAGTAGATGTGTTTAGTGGATGTGTTTAGTAGATGTGTTTAGTAGATGTGTTTAGTAGATGTGTTTAGTGGATGTGCTTAGTAGATGTGTTTAGTAGATGTGTTTAGTAGATGTGTTTAGTGGATGTGTTTAGTGGATGTGTTTAGTAGATGTGTTTAGTGGATGTGTTTAGTGGATGTGTTTAGTAGATATGTTTAGTGGATGTGTTTAGTAGATGTGTTTAGTGGATGTGTTTAGTAGATGTGTTTAGTAGATGTGTTTAGTGGATGTGTTTAGTAGATGTGTTTAGTGGATGTATTTAGTGGATGTGTTTAGTGGATGTGTTTAGTAGATATGTTTAGTGGATGTGTTTAGTAGATGTGTTTAGTGGATGTGTTTAGTAGATGTGTTTAGTAGATGTGTTTAGTGGATGTGTTTAGTAGATGTGTTTAGTGGATGTATTTAGTGGATGTGTTTAGTGGATGTGTTTAGTGGGTGTGTTTAGTAGATGTGTTTAGTAGATGTGTTTAGTGGATGTGTTTAGTGGATATGTTTAGTGGATGTGTTTAGTGGATGTGTTTCGTAGATGTGTTTAGTAGATGTGTTTAGTAGATGTGTTTAGTGGATGTGTTTAGTAGATGTGTTTAATGGATGTGTTTAGTAGATGTGTTTAGTGGATGTGTTTAGTGGATGTGTTTAGTAGATGTGTTTAGTAGATGTGTTTAGTAGATGTGTTTAGTAGATGTGTTTAGTGGATGTGTTTAGTAGATGTGTTTAGTAGATGTGTTTAGTAGATGTGTTTAGTGGATGTGTTTAGTAGATATGTTTAGTGGATGTGTTTAGTAGATGTGTTTAGTAGATGTGTTTAGTGGATGTGTTTAGTAGATGTTTTTAATGGATGTGTTTAGTGGATGTGTTTAGTAGATGTGTTTAGTAGATGTGTTTAGTGGATGTGTTTAGTAGATGTGTTTAGTGGATGTGTTTAGTAGATGTGTTTAGTGGATGTGTTTAGTGGATGTGTTTAGTAGATGTGTTTAGTGGATGTGTTTAGTGGATGTGTTTAGTAGATGTGTTTATTGGATGTGTTTAGTAGATGTATTTAGTAGATGTGTTTAGTGGATGTGTTTAGTAGATATGTTTAGTGGATGTGTTTAGTAGATGTGTTTAGTAGATGTGTTTAGTGGATGTGTTTAGTGGATGTGTTTAGTGGATGTGTTTAGTGGATGTGTTTAGTAGATGTGTTTAGTGGATGTGTTTAGTGGATGTGTTTAGTGGATGTGTTTAGTAGATGTGTTTAGTGGATGTGTTTAGTGGATGTGTTTAGTGGATGTGTTTAGTGGATGTGTTTAGTGGATGTGTTTAGTAGATGTGTTTAGTGGATGTGTTTAGTAGATGTGTTTAGTAGATGTGTTTAGTAGATGTGTTTAGTAGATGTGTTTAGTAGATGTGTTTAGTGGATGTGTTTAGTAGATGTGTTTAGTGGATGTGTTTAGTAGATGTGTTTAGTGGATGTGTTTAGTAGATGTGTTTAATGGATGTGTTTAGTAGATGTGTTTAGTGGATGTGTATAGTGGATGTGTTTAGTAGATGTGTTTAATGGATGTGTTTAGTAGATGTGTTTAGTGGATGTGTTTAGTAGATGTGTTTAGTAGATGTGTTTAGTGGATGTGTTTAGTGGATGTGTTTAGTAGATGTGTTTAGTGGATGTGTTTAGTAGATGTGTTTAGTAGATGTGTTTAATGGATGTGTTTAGTAGATGTGTTTAGTGGATGTGTTTAGGGGATGTGTTTAGTAGATGTGTTTAGTGGATGTGTTTAGTAGATGTGTTTAGTGGATGTGTTTAGGGGATGTGTTTAGTAGATGTGTTTAGTGGATGTGTTTAGTAGATGTGTTTAGTAGATGTGTTTAGTTCATGTGTTTAGTAGATGTGTTTAGTAGATGTGTTTAGGGGATGTGTGTAGTGGATGTGTTTAGTAGATGTGTTTAGGGGATGTGTGTAGTGGATGTGTTTAGTGGATGTGTTTAGAGGATGTGTTTAGTGGATGTGTTTAGTAGATATGTTTAGTGGATGTGTTTAGTAAATGTGTCTAGTAGATGTGTTTAATGGATGTGTTTAGGGGATGTGTTTAGTGGATGTGTTTAGTGGATGTGTTTAGTAGATGTGTTTAGTAGATATGTTTAGTGGATTTGTTTAGTGGGTGTGTTTAGTAGATGTGTTTAGGGGATGTGTTTAGTAGATGTGTTTGGTGGATGTGTTTAGTGGATGTGTTTAGGGGATGTGTTTAGTGGATGTGTTTAGTAGATGTGTTTAGTAGATATGTTTAGTGGATTTGTTTAGTGGATGTGTTTAGTAGATGTGTTTAGTAGATGTGTTTAGTGGATGTGTTTAGTAGATGTGTTTGGTGGATGTGTTTAGTGGATGTGTTTAGGGGATGTGTGTAGTGGATGTGTTTAGGGGATGTGTTTAGTGGATGTGTTTAGTTCATGTGTTTAGTGGATGTGTTTAGTAGATGTGTTTAGTAGATGTGTTTAGTGGATGTGTTTAGTAGATGTGTTTGGTGGATGTGTTTAGGGGATGTGTTTAGGGGATGTGTGTAGTGGATGTGTTTAGGGGATGTGTTTAGTGGATGTGTTTAGTTCATGTGTTTAGTGGATGTGTTTAGTAGATGTGTTTAGTAGATGTGTTTAGTTCATGTGTTTAGTAGATGTGTTTAGTGGATGTGTTTAGTAGATGTGTTTGGTGGATGTGTTTAGTGGATGTGTTTAGGGGATGTGTTTAGTGGATGTGTTTAGTTCATGTGTTTAGTAGATATGTTTAGTGGATGTGTTTAGTAGATGTGTTTAGTGGATGTGTTTAGTAGATGTGTTTAGTAGATGTGTTTAGTGGATGTGTTTAGTGGATGTGTTTAGTGGATGTGTTTAGTGGATGTGTTTAGTAGATGTGTTTAGTAGATGTGTTTAGTAGATGTGTTTAATGGATGTGCTTAGTAGATGTGTTTAGTGAATGTGTTTAGTAGATGTGTTTAGTAGATGTGTTTAGTAGATGTGTTTAATGGATGTGCTTAGTAGATGTGTTTAGTGAATGTGTTTAGTAGATGTGTTTAGTAGATGTGTTTAGTGGATGTGTTTGGTAGATGTGTTTAGTGGATGTGTTTAGTAGATGTGTTTAGTGGATGTTACAGAAAGAAGTAATAGGAGAAAATACTTTCCTGGTGTTCTTGTTCCTCACTACTCTCATCCCACATTCCTCCCACTCATTTCTTTCTCTCATTTGCCCTTTCTTTTTCCTTTCTGTCATTTTTAAACTTTGTTATTTTGCTTCCTATTTTCTCTGTTATATGGAAACACGTTTCATGTTAAAGTCACATTTTCTCCTCTCGTATCTCTCAGCTGTTAATCATATGACTTCAGTCAGTCTCACAACTGTTTGACATCATGGAATTCCTTTTCAGGCTTGCACACCGAGAGTCTCCAGTAATTGGCTAGGATCAAGTGAATATCCTTCTGATACTAACATTATTGTACAGTCAACGTGAAGTGTCCCCTGTTCTGGCTCCCATTAGCGAGCGGCAAAGCCTTCTGCTAGCGACACGGTGGCTTTAATCAGTGGAAGTCTCTCTGTGTCGCTAACGCTAACATTAGCTGCTAATACTAACCACTAACAGAGCTCTCATCTCTTCTGAGTGAGGAGAGAGTTACGGAACAGATTCCCTTTCATTACACATCTATGACACCTCTGCTTCACCTTTATGTGTGTGTATTTGTGTGTGTGTGTGTGTGTGTGTGTGTGTGTGTGTGTGTGTGTGTGTGTGTGTGTGTGTGTGTGTGTGTGTGTGTGTGTGTGTGTGTGTGTGTGTGTGTGTGTGTGTGTGTGTGTGTGTGTGTGTGTGTGTATATGATACCCCCTCTGTGCTTGAGAGGGAAGTAAACTAAAGCAGGTGCTTTTACACTTCTAGACCTTTGGTTAAAGGTGCAATATGCAGATATTGCTCTGCCATTTCCTGGTTGCTAAAATAGTTTTCGTTTGAAATAGTTTTCCCAATTAAATTTTATGTGACAAAACAAGCAATGCATAGTGTAGGTAATCATTGTACCATCTAAACCGCTGTGAAATATATTTTCAATAACCAAAAATATTATATTTTCAGCTGTTTGAAGCAGGTGTACAAAACCGAAAGTAAAAGCTTAAGAACGGGAAGCATAGAAATAGTGCACATAGAACAGATCTGCCACTTCTTAAACTTGCTGTCAATGAGAATGACAGATCTATAATGCACATTTCTATGTGAATTTGGTCAGCTTGCCTGAAAAGTCACATATTGCAGCTTTAAAGATCTAGTCTAGGATAACCTCAACACCCTTGTCCTCCTCCAAATTGGCCCTAACTGACAACATTAAGTGCCTTAAGTGCCGAGGATGCTTCAGTCCCAGGCAGGTGTCAATTATACCTTATCAAACACTTGTTAACTTATAGGCCCGGTCATCTCATGCTGTCAGCGCTGGGAGTGGAGCTGTCACTCACCTCATCACCATGGCGATACCTTATTATTATACTCCTTCTCTACCTTTGTCATGGACATCAGTCTGACATCATTAGAGCCCAGCCAGTCCGCCTTAATAGACCCCCAAGGAGCCAACAGGCTTTCTCAAGATCAGTGAATCCTTCCTCCATCCTTGTTTTCCCTTCTACCTATGGTAGACGGCCCCCACAACACCTTCATTCTTCCTCATTAGGATTTGCTTCATTACTCATGCAGGTTCAGATGCAGAGCCACACACTGAGGTACATACATGGGCACGCACACACGCACACACGTGTGCAAATACACATACTCATACCAATGGAAGTAGAGACCTTCCACCTGCACACACACACACACATCCTTCTTCACCTTCTCACCTCTTCTCCATTGTAAAGACGAGGGTCTATTTCATCAACGTTATAAGTTGGGGATGTTAATGTTATTTCCTAACGCCAAGCGGTGCGTGACTAAATCGAGGTCGAGATTCACATCCGTCTTGGGGTTTTGGGAACAGCAACAAATGACCAAGGTGATTCAGTTTCATTGGGCATTGTTTTAATGGCTGGCGAGGGGTTTTGCATATATAAATATTAATGGGTGAATTAGCTCTTCTGCCGCCGCGATGAGGACGCTTTAATGACAGGTTGGACCATTGTGACAATGGGAGGGGAAACAGGCGCCAAAACAATAGACACCCCTCTTTAGCCTTTTTACCCACAATTCTCCATATTGGTGGTCTGTGTTGATCAGAGTGAAGGGCTGGTGATGATGATAAGTGTGTGTGAGTGAGAGAGAGAGTAAATGAGAGAGAGAGAGAGATGTGTGAGAGGAATGTATATGCGCGTCCTGTGTATGAGAGAGAAACAGAAAGAACGGGAGGAAGAGCGATCTGTTTGAGGAAGAAGAGGCTAGTGGGGCCGGGCAAGAATGAAGCGAAGAGGCTAAGAAAAGGGAGAGAGGGGTAAAGGGTGTGGGAGAGAAAATAATGAGGATGAAGATGATGACAGAGAAAGGGGTGAGGGCAGGAAGTGAAGATGTTGGAATGATGGAGCACGAGAGAGAAAAGAGAGGACAAGTGCGAGGTGACAAAGAGAGATGGGGGATGGTTAGTACAGTCAAAATCTCGTTTTCTTTCCTAGTGCATGAATTACATTATATTTGTCCTGCAATGGCGCAGGCTAAATCTTCTCTGATTTGTGGTGAAAAACACACAGAAAAAAACACTTTTCTCGTGTGTAAACCAGTATTTCGCGCCAAAATCGGAAGTGTAATTCAAAAGCATATAAATAGGCCTGTCTGGATTTGATCAGAGCTTTGATAAAAAATTCAAGCCTGATGCTACCTGAGGCTGATGAGCCATACATTAAATATGTTTAGTGAGCCTTACATTAAAGACATTTTATGAGCCCAAGCAAGCCCGAATGATTGTGCTACTCCACATTACACATGTCATAAAAACATAAAAGCACATAGATGTAGCCAGCTATATGCTCTCTTGGGTAAATATATGAAACAAGCTCCAGTAGGCTAATATTTTTGAGTGTGGACTGTGCTGTATTGTATTATACTGTATTACCGGTCTCCCGGGTGGCGCAGTGGTCTAGGGCACTGCATCGCAGTGCTAGCTGTGCCACCAGAGTCTCTGGGTTCGCGCCCAGGCTGGGCTGGGTTCGCGCCCAGGCTCTGTCGCAGCCGGCCGCAACCGGGAGGTCCGTGGGGCGACGCACAATTGGCATAGGGTCGTTAGGGAGGGAGGGTTTGGCCGGTAGGGATATCCTTGTCTCAGTATGTAAAATGTAATAAAATGTATGCACTCTACTGTAAGTCGCTCTGGATAAGAGCGTCTGCTAAATGACTAAAATTAAAATGTACGTGGACTGGAATTACGCACCTCGTTCAAACCATGATATAGTTGGGAGAGAACATGCAATTCTATCACGTTTTAAGTTATGACATAGGTGCAGACAGTGTTGAAGTAACAAACGTTTATTCTTTAAACAGGGGCAGGGAAACGACAGGTCAAGGCAGGCAGGGATCAATATTCCAGAGAGGGTGTAAGGCACCAGAACAGCGGGCGGGCTCAGGGTCAGGTCAGGCTGAGGTTGGTAATCTAGAGTAAATGCAAAGGTACAGGATGACAGGCGGGCAGGCTCAGGGCAGGCAGGAAAGGTCAAAACCAGGAAACTAGAAAACAGGGACAATAGCAAAGACAGGAGCAAGGGAAACCACTGGTAGGTTTGAACGAACAAAACTCACACAGACAGACAGAAAACACAAGTACCCAGGGGATAATGGGGAAGATGGGCGACACCTGAAGGGGGTAGAGACAAGCACAAGGACAGGTGAAAAAGATCAGAGCCTGACACATTTTGGTGCATCACATGCGGCCTATAAAGTTACAAGCATAAGCTAGCGAATTTGATTTTAGTATTAAAAAAATAATAGGCCTATTTATATAATTAGTAGGCTGACTCATATATACAGTACATTTTAAAATATTTCCCATAATGTTAAAGCCTACCTCCTCTTTCTCTTTTTATTGTTGCTTCATTCCTTCCTTTCTTTCAACAGTTAAATGAAATATGTTTTGTTGTCCTTATCTTCATCATTCTAATGATATGCTTGCTTAATATAAGACTATAATTAGATGCAGACAAGTTTCACTACTTTTCACGAAGATTGAATGGTTATGGGTCTGAAGAAATAACTACTATAGTCTACCGCCATGCGTTCACTCTTTTTTCAAACTACCTGTGAATTCTATTGGCTTCTGTATTTAACATTCAGCAAACAAGAGCTTGCATCCCTCTTTGAAAAGTTTATTGGTATAAAAAAAAGTCTAAATCAAATCAAATTGTATTTGTCACATGTGCCGAATACAACAGGAGTAGACCTTACAGTGAAATGCTTACTTTCAAGCCCTTAAGAATCTTTTTGGACCTGGACTTGGCGCTCCAGTACGGCTTGCCGTGCGGTAGCAGAGAGAACAGTCTATGACTAAGGTGGCTGGAGTCCGGCAATTTTTAGGGCCTTCCTCTGACACCGTCTGGTATAGAGGTCCTGGATGGCAGGAAGCTTGGCCCCAGTGATGTACTGGGCTGTACGCACTACTCTCTGTAGTGCCTTGCGATCGCAGGCCGAGCAGTTGCCATACCAGGTGGTGATGCAACCAGTCAAGATGCTCTTGATGGTGCAGCTATATAACTTTTTGAGGATCTGAGGACACATAACAAATCTTTTCAGTCTCCTGTGGGAGAATATGTGTTGGTGTGCCATCTCCACGACTGTCTTGGTATGTTTGGACCAGTATAGTTTGTTGGCGATGTGGACACCAAGGAACTTGAAGCTCTCAACTTGCTCCACTACAGCCCCGTCGATGAGAATGGTGGCATGCTCGGTCCTCCTTTTCCTGTAGTCCACAATCATCTGCTTTGTCTTTATTATGTTGAGAGAGAGGTTGTAATCCTGGCACCACACTGCCAGGTCTCTGGCATCCTCCCCATAGGCTGTCTCCTCGTTGTTGGTGATCAGGCAACACTGTTGTGTTGTCTGCAAACTTAATGATGGTGTTGGAGTCGTGCTTGGCCATGCGGTCATGGTTGAACAGGGAGTAAAGGATGGGATAGAGCACGCTCCCCTGAGGGGCCAGTGAAGACACGTTCCAGTTGGTCAGCGCATGCTCGGAGTATACATCCTGGTAATCCGTCTGGCACTGCGGCCTTGTGAATGTTCACCTGTTTAATGATCTTACTCACATTGGCTACGTAGAGTGTGGTCACACGGTCGTCCGGAACAGCTGATGCTCTCATGCGTGCTTCAGTGTTGCTTGCCTCGAAGCGAGCATAGAAGTTATTTAGCTCTTCTGGTACGCTCGTGTCACTAGGCAGCTCGTGGCTGTGCTTCCCTTTGTAGTCCATAATAGTTTGCAAGCCCTGGCACATCTGACGAGCGTCTGAGCCGTGTGGTATGATTAAATCTTGGTCCTGTATTGACCCTTTGCTTGTTTGATGGTTCGTCAGAGGGCATAGCGGGATTTCTTATAAGCGTCCAGGTTAGAGTCCCGCTCCTTGAAAGTGGCAGCTCTACCCTTTAGCTCAGTGAGGATGTTGCCTGTAATCCATGGCTTCTGGTTGGGGTATGTACGTATGGTCACTGTGGGGATGACGTCATCGATGCACTTATTGTTGAAGCCAGTGACTGATGTGGTGTACTCCTCAATGCCATCGGAATAATCCCGGAACATATTCCAGTCGGTGCAAGCAAAACAGTCTGACCACTGGTACATCCTGCTTTAGTTTTTGCTTGTGTCACGAAATGGCTCATAGCCCATAACAAAGAGGGAGACATTGTGGAGATAACGGAATAACAAAAATATATGTATTAACTAAAGTAAACTATAGACAATTAACAATGGTGTGCGTTGTCAGTAATCAGTAGTGTAAGTGAGTTGTTGCTTGCATAGATGGTGATAATGAGGATTGTTGAGAGGTGCCAAAACAAACAAGCCACAAAATGCCACAACCAAAAATACAGTGTGTCTGCATGGAGAGAGTCTCCTCAATGAATGGGGAAAAGGTGTATTTATTCGCGGAACACAACTAAGCCCAGATATGTCCCATTTCGCGGACGACCCTTTGTACGCATCTCTGTGTGTGGAGTAAAGGTGGTCTAGAGCTTTTTATCCTCTTCTTGTTTGCTTATTGCCTTATACAGCTCGTTGAGTGCCGTCTTAGTGACAGCATCGGTTTGTGGTGGTAAAAAGACAGCTACGAAAAATATGGATGAAAACTCTCTTGGTAAATAGTGTGGTCTACAGCTTATCATGAGATACACTACCTCAGGCGAGCAAAACCTTGAGTCTTTCTTAATATTAGATTTTGTGCACCAGCTGTTATTTACAAATGGACACAGACCTCCAACCCTTGTCTTACTGGAGACAGCTGTTCTATCTTGCCGATGGACCGAAAACCCATTCAACTGTATATTATTCATGTTGGCGTTCAGCCACGACTTGGTGAAACATAACATGTTACAGTACTCACTCGCCGTCGGATCCTTACATGGCACCCCTGCCTACGTCTCCGATATCTCTGTCTCTTCTTCATGCGAATGACAGGGATTTGGGCCTTGTCAGGTGTCTGAAGTAAATCCTTTGCGTCGAACTCGTTAAAGAGAAAATCTTCGTCCAGTACGAGGTGAGTAATCGCTGTCCTGATATACAGATGCTCTTTTCAGTCATACCAGACGGTGGCAGAAACATTTTGTACAAAATAAGTTACAAACAACACAAAAACACACACCCAATAGCACAATTGGTTAGGACCATCTCATCAGTTCCTCCAGCAAGCTATTCTAGTCTATCTTTTCAGTTTTTAAGTTTTTAATACATTCGCAAAAACGTCTAAAAACCTGTTTTAGCTTTGTCATTGTGGGGTGTTCTGTGTAGATTGATGAGAAAAACATATAAATGTAATCAATTTTAGAATAATGCTATAATGTAACAAAATGTGGAAAAAGTCAACGGGTGTTAATACTTTCCAAATGCAATGTATATACGTATATACGTATATATGTCACGCCCTGACCGTAGAGATCCTTTTTATGTCTCTATTTTGGTTGGTCAGGGTGTGAGTTTGGGTGGGCATTCTATGGCTGGTGTTCTATGTTGTCTATTTCTTTGTGTTTGGCCGTGTGTGGTTCTCAATCAGAGGCAGCTGTCTATCGTTGTCTCTGATTGAGAATCATACTTAGGTAGCCTGTTTCCACCTGTGTTTGTGGGTGGTTATTTTCTGTGTAGTGTTTTTCGTCTCCTTACAGAACTGTTCGTTTGTCGTGTTGTTGTTTTGTTAGAGTGTTCATATTTATTAAAATAACGTATTATGAATACTTACCACGCTGCACCTTGGTCGTCTTCTCCTTCTCCCGACGACGTTCGTTACAATATATATATATATATATGTATTTTTGGAGAGAAAAATGACATATTTCCATGATTTGTTTGATATTTAACAATTATATACTGTACTGAACAACAGTAAGACATTTCTGTTCTACTAACGCTGTGTTTTTATAGTTTCCACTCGAGCCTCCTGCAGTTAGTCTGGACGTATGGCAAAGGACACTGGTTTTACTAGAGATAGCTTGAGCTGACAAGTGATTTATGACTTGGTGATTAGACCTACAACTGGCATTCCATTGATAAGATGTGTGACCCAAGATAGAGAGAGCCTGGAGGAATAAAACAAACCCTAATTTCTCCTCATCATCCTGGCATCTGGGAGACTAAGCCGGGGTGGGTTCAAAATGGCACGAGGTGCAGATAATCATGAGATGAACCCAAGATGGCTTATGATGACCCCCGATCTGCATGGGAGGGGTGGGACCAGCAACGACTAAGCATTTTCAGGTCTCCTATAGAAGATCTCTGTTTTTCCATTATCAGGGAAGCTCTCGGTCCAACACTCAAGAGTGTGGGGTCAACAGTTTCATTATTGCAATAATTAATCAATGTTAAATAAAGATGATTGTTTGAAGAAATGACAAAGTCTCTCTCACTTGATTGGAATATTCCATGACAATTTACAATAAAAAAATAAGGTGACCCGCAGAAGCCAGATGGAGATGTGTAAATTAAACATGCATAGGCTATGCTGCAGCAAATGCAGGTCTACCTGTCACAAAAAAAAGTTACCATAATGAGATGATAGGTCTAAATGCATTGTGAACTGTGCTCCATAATGAGATGGGCTGTATGTCCACACCCTGAGCGTTGATGATTGGTCATGCAAAGAGCAGAGAGAAGGCCGTAGAGAAGCCAGATTTAGACATTGCATATAATTTAACATTTCCAATTCACGCCATGCTGTTCATAAATCATTTATTATGATTGACTGGTTTCTCGCAGTTATTTATCCCGGAAAAGGGGAGTGGTTTTGAGCATTAAATCTCGTTAACCTGACTGCCACAATTCAACCCTAATGTACACCAGATTAAGAAAGGAACTGTCTGAATTTTGTTTGGTCAAACAGTTTGTATTTTTTGGAAGGGAGCAGAGCTCATTAGAATAATACCCAGCATGTTTTGCAACCGTACATTTGTACATTTACATTTCAACTTTGGTCATTTAGTTGACACTTTTATCGAGAGCAACTTCAGTCAGTGCATTCAACTAAGATAGATAAACAACCACATGTAAAAAGTAAAATGTTTATGTAACTGACACTGAGAATGTTGTTGTAGTTTAACTGGTCTGTGTCAAGTAGGCCTTCAACAACGCTGGTTTAAGAACTAACAGAGATGTGCATGGATGAGGAATAAGCAGATGGCTGCACAAAGCTCCTAACTGAAATTGTCACTATACCATTGTTAATTGGAAATCAAACTTTTGAATGTAAAGAAGTGCTTTTCTCATTTAGTAGTTAGGAGGAATTCAACTCAAAGAGCTAGAACTGACACATTTGGTTAATTTGGGGGTACTTGTTCTAATTGAGTTAAAACATGATTACCTGAATTAATTTTTTCAATCCGACGTAATCATTTGTAATTAATATTTCTCAATTCAATAGTGTTTCAACAACACAGTTAAATAAAATAGAGCTGTATTAATAATTTAATGTAAAAATAATCTGTTTCCATTACGTGGAACTACTTCCAAAATGTGATTAAGTAGATCCAAAGATTTTTTTGGGGGGTGAATATATATCGTACCATCCATCCTTGTTCTTATAGCTTTACATAAATCATGGGACCCGTTTCCAGTTCAACCCAATGTTAGGTCCCCTCCCTGTCCATGTCAATTTCAACCTCCTCGTTGACTCTGGCGGAATGGTAAGACAACATTATGGGGACACGTTAAGGGAGGCTGTGAGATCAGTGTCTGTACACAGTGGCACTGGGACCCATTGATATGGGTCTGTGTGGCTTGGTGTCTGTGTTTAACAGTGTCAGTATATGGGCTTGCCTGGTTGAGTTACTGCGCTGATCCTGTGCTCTCTCTGTCTCTCTCTCCATTCTACTCACCACCGGAGCACACCTGCCACTCACTCATATCGTCATGCCTAACAAACACACACTCATGCTCCGGCGATATGCCGGGAAGCCCACATAATGTAGTGAAGTGATTGGTGTGTTCATGTTTGTGTGTGTGCGTGGTTGTTTGTGCATGCGTGCGTGTGTCGTGTGTGTGTGGGCGGATGATGAGTATGTCATGCGTGCAAGGTGGCAGACAAACATGCAGACAGACTGACTGACTGATTAGGTTTAATGACATACCAGCCACTCATTGGGGGTTCCCACCTGTCAATCAGCTCAAGGAGCTCTCCCATTTGGCCCGCCCACATGGCTCTATTGTTGTCGTCTCACCAAGCTACCACACCCTTCTAAAAGAGCAAGCTCTGCAAACTCATTCCACGAAGGGCAGAGTGTCTGCGGCCCTCCATAGAATGAGTTGACACCCCTGGTCTAGAATATTGTTGTGTTTAAATCTGGGGTGTGATCAGAAGGCTGACATGTTCAGAACATTGCAGATATAAATGTGAAATACAGAACTGGCACAATTGCTCTCCATGTCAAGGAATCATATTTGTTCTAATCTAAACAATACATTTCTATCTGAATGGTCAATAAGATGGAAAATGCTACCATTTAGCTTAGGTTTCGGTTTGTGTTTAGATGTCTTTAACTATACCTAGATTTACTCCACTCAGCAGCAGTTCTTCACATCATGACTGTGAGTGTGGTCTAATAAGTAACATCATCTTTCATAGTGACATTTTCACAGACACTTACCCAATATATCTGGCTCTGAATATGGATTTAAATCTCTTCCCAGGGATATACAATATGATCCATTTGTATACGCTCATATAGGCTACATAAATGTGCATCAGAGAGTAGGAAGAGAGAGAGAAAGACACATTACCGCGATCATAACTCACAACCACAGCAGCTAATGAACTAAAGCCTATTATATCTTATGGTAATGTATGCAGCTGGCAGTGCGGTGTGCTTGTATAGTAGGAGAGGAGAGATGAATGAGTGATGGTGGTGAATAGAGCAGACAGAGAGAGTGGTGGTGGGCAGTGCTGGGGTAACACATTACAAAGTAACATGTTAGAGTAATAATATTACTTTTTGCGGTAAAGACTAATATAAAATAGTTACTTCCCAATGTGAATAATAATATTACAGTTACTGATCAAAGAAATAGGTTGTTACTTTGTTATCATTCCTTTCCTATTACATATATTGATCAAATAAATATTTGGGATTATTATTCCCTCTCTGTTGGTTCAATATAAAAAATTCCCACACCCAAACTGTAAATTGTTTTCGTCCTCTCACCAAATTCAAAATGTTAAGAATATAACTGTCAAATGTAAACTGTGGCCAGGCAAGAAACAACTCTCCACTGCTATAAACACAACTTCCAATCTCTTGAAGCATCTGCAAAGGCAACACACAAACACAAAACACGTTGCGAAAGACCGCCAAGACCTGACCACTGCTGCTGAAAATGACTGTAGGCCTAGCTCATCCAAACAACCAAGGCTTGATTTTAATCGTTCAGGAGGACAGGCTGCAACCCAGAAACTGCTGGACAAGCTTATAGCTGGGTATGTAGTAGAAGAAATGCTGCCCTTATCCATGGTAGAATCTGTCATTATTAGGCTACCTGTGTTGGTGTATACGCCTACGTTACATAACGTTGACAGTGTTAACACTGAGTGAGGACGCTCAAAGTTTTGAGGTGTAACGCAAAAATATAACAAGTAATGTAATGAATTACTTTTTCCAGGGAGTAATAAGTAAAATAACAAGTAATGTAATGAATTACTTTTTCCAGGGAGTAATAAGTAAAATAATGTGTTATTGTTGATAGAAGTAACGAATAATATGTAATATATAACTTTTTTGCAGTAACGACTCCAACACTGGTGGTTGGTCCCCTGTATGATGTGTCCCCCTTTAGTTGATGAAAGAGAAATGAGAAACCAAACCATCGAACCAAACTATCCTCCCTCCTCCACTCACCCTCTCTCTACACCTCTCTCTGCTCCCTCTCTCACCCTCTGTTTTTTTCTGTGTTTATATGTGTGTCTATTGAGGCAGGGAGTCTGCGGGATGAGAGGAACAGTAGGAGGTAGAGTGAGTGAGCACAGCGAAAAAGGAGAGCAGTGGTGGTGGAGAGGAGAAGAATATGTGGCCTGTGCTGGGAGACTGGGCTGGAAGCAGAGATAACATCACCGCCCAAGTCAAAGACCCAGTCTGTCTCCTGCTCCTCTCAGAAGCACAGACAACACACAGTGAGAGAGAGAGAGAGAGAGAGAGAGAGAGAGAGAGAAAGAGAGAGAGAGAGAGAGATGGAGAGAGAAAGAAGAGGGACAGATTCACTCCTAAATGGTGAGAGAGAAGAGCCGAGTGACAGTTTGCGAGGGAGACAATAGACAGAGACAGAAGTACAACAGGGTGACCTGAGGCAATAAAAACACTGCATTCCATCATGAATGAACACTCCATTCTGAGCTCTTCACAGTCAAAGACACTCTACTGTACAATATACTCCACTGCCACTTCATTTCAGTAGTCTGCTCTCAATGTCTTTCAATCTGAGCATCATAATTATGACTCCATCTTGCTTTCTCTGCTCTGTCATCTCTTACCCTCATAGACAACAAATCAAAATATCATTGTTGAGTTGTGTTGTATCTAGTCTTGCGTCACACCTCCCTTGAAGGTCTGGATACGTTTGTATTGCAAAACCTGTTTGAATGATCCTCTGGCTCCCAGCGGCAAGATGTTGATTGGATATTATATTTCAAGAACCCCTACCCCACACTCCCGTTGAAGGGGGTGATACATGTTATGATTATCACTGTTTTCAGACCGGGTAGGATCCATTTAGTACAAAGTTGTTCCTTATGCTGGCTAGTTTGCAACATTTGCAGAACATTTTTAAAGTTTAGTGTATCAAGTGTGGTCGACAGCCTGCGATTTATTGAAATTGGAAGTGGAGAAATCAATGGTAAAAGTAGTTTCTGCTCTGATATCAATATTCGAGGATCAGGTTTGTGTTCGGAATTCTCAAGGAATTGCTGCCGCATACCTGGGTCAAAGTGAGATGGGGGACGAGAAAATTGCCAAGGGTGAGTACACGATTGTCTTCAGGACTCATGAAACTTTTGATGGCTTAGAGTAATGGCTACTTCAAACATCATTGTTCCGCGAGCGTCGGGGGGGGGTCGGATGTGGTTACAGCTACGGTATGTGGGATGGGCGGCATGCCATGTGTTTTTGTGTACATGTTAATTGTGTATGTGTGTATGTATTAATTGTGTATGTGTATACATGTTATTTGCCCACACATGATTTTTATTTGCCCTGGTATTATTTGACCTGCAAAATGAGTGTCTGATGCGTGAAACATGTTAATTCTTTGATCAGATTTCTGTGCGCTTCAGTATATATCACATAAGAAAAAATTATGTTGGACCTTCTCTTAAAATGACACTCCTTTCAATTAACACAAAGGACACGCTCGACCTTCAACATGACAATATTGTCATTGAACCAGTTTTATTTAGTCCTTTATTATGACAACTAATGCATTTTTTTAATTTTTTATCCTATTTCCTATAAAGTCACAGAGGAAGGCACAGGGGGAGGAGGTTGCTTTCGGAAGTGTTGTGGAATAGTTGGCAAGCTGCCGTCACTCCTACCCGTTCCAGTTCCTGTATTGACTGTCAAACCTACAGCTTCCAAGACTACAAGGAAGAGCATAATTAAAATGCACCTGGGAATGAAGCAATGTGTTGAGGTGGTGAAAAGTCCTGACAGGGACAACATTCGACTGCCAGTGAAGGTGTTGTCTGGCCCTCTAGCGACGATTTCATAGTTGCTCAGTGTTGGAGTCAAAGGGTCTTGAGACCCCAAGGACTGTCATATATTGTAAGAGAATTGAAGACTCTTCTTTACTGTACAACAATGTTTTTCAGCATTTTGTTGGGGAGAAATCTGTGGATCTAGCAGGAGCAGACGACACACTGGAAAACAGGCTTTTCGACATGTACCAATCAGAGACAGCGAACACATAAAATTGCACATCATCGTAGCCTTGACAGATGAGTCATCCAATCTCAGAGTTGCAATGGCTACTTCCAGTGGTGGAAAAAGTACCCATTTGTCATACTTGAGTAAAAGTAAAGATACCTTAATAGAAAATGACTGAAAAATCTAAAGTAAAAGCGAAAGTCACCCAGTAAAATATTACTTAATTAATTAAAAGCAGATAATGGGACAGCTGGAAAAGATATCGGGACACCTTGCAATCATGACACAATAAACCCCTACACATGCAGACTGTTGGTTTAGCTCTCTGTAACTTTGTAGCAAGTACAGAGGGACCAATACTTTACATTTTGTATACTTTTCGACTTTTACACAAAACTTTTTAGGGATGTGGGGCAGTATTCCGGAGGTTTGGATGACTGAGGTGAAGTGGCGCTATGCTGTCAAATCCTCCCATGTTTCTTGTTTGAGCAGCTGTTTTTAGCAATTGATATTTTTTTATTTGCTTGTCATATTGGCAGGTTTTATAGCAACCAACTATTTATCTAGCTTTTAGCCTAGTGTTTGATATGCAATGTGATCTCCTCGTAATGAACAGTGTTGAGTGTCCTGACGAGAAGGCAAACCTTTCTAGCTATGCCAGGCAAAATCGGGCGTTATCAGCTTATTGTTATGGATGTATCCAAATGAATGTCAATAGAGAACAGCTACTTTAATGTTATTCTGGCTGCAGAGATTGTGACTGTTTTAGCTGTAGCTAGCTGGCTAGATACAGTAGCAAGCAAGGGATAAGAACGTTGCCAGCGAGCATGGCAACAGAATATAAAGAACGAATGACTGGGTTGCGTCTAGGGCTGTGACGGTCATGACATTTTGACAGTTGGTGATTGTCAAGCAAATAACTGCCGGTAATTAACATAAACATCTTTAACATCGCCTGCTTTCCATGCATAGCCCACAAGCCACTGATGCAGACCTTTGGAACATCTCCGTTTGAAAAAGTAGAATAAATCCATTTACTATAGCCTACATCACAATAAATCCGTTATTTATTTTAGACAGGTCTAAAGAAACATCATATGAAGAATATGTAGTCTATTTCAGAAGAACAGAATAGCAGAATAGCACAACTCAGACAATACTCAGAATTGTCTGAGTTGTCCTCATGTTAGGTCCTGATCTGGCTATGCCATATGGCTATGGGTTACACTAGTTCATTTAGCAGACAAGATTTGCTTAGAATTCTGCGGCATCATTTTATTTATTATTTTATAGTATAAAGAATACAATTAAACAAAGCTGAATAAAATAGAAAGGATATTTTCTCCAAACGATTTCCAAGGAAGTGCGCACATGTGGCTATTCTGTGTTGAGCGGTTAACAAAGAAATAGGTATTCCAATATGCTTAATTTAGAGTTATTAATGTAACTTCAGTTGTTCTAAAAACGTGCTATACGTTTTGATATTTACCACATTCTAAGGCTGCATGATACGACTCCAGTGATGATTTTTTCAAAGTCACATGAAAGGCATGAGCTCTGATTTGTTTCTTGTGCAGGCTGCACACACTTCATCAGTCTCTCATTCACAATTAGACAAGTACTTGATAATATTCTCACCAGGCCTTGAATTTCCAGGCGGCATCCCCCTTGTGTGGCCGTAATGTCCCCTAAAAAAGCCATGTCTTTTGCTGCCAAAGTGGCCGTTGTGCCTTTGGACTGAATACAATAATTATAATTCCCTTCTCCCGGCTGCCAGGCTCCAAAGCACCTCTCACTCACAAGGCTCTCTCAGATATCTAAATTCTTATTAGCAAATGCCAGTCACGTAAGCAGTTCCTTCTCACAGCTAAGAAGTAGGCTACAAATGAAGAGAGACACATTGGGGACGCAACTGCGCGCACCCCTCTTATCGAAATTCCGAGGCGCATATTGAAGATATTAGAAGAACTGTCCACATTTATCCTACTTTTCTTCAGGCAACAAGATGAATAGGCCTAACGAACAGCCAAAGCACTAGCCTACGTCAATCTACTAACTGCTTTATTATGGTGATCCTTAATAAATACAAATACTATCCCCCATCGTACAAAAGTTTACCTACTCTATTGGTCAAATTGTCTTTCTGTGCAATAAATAAATATTCCAAACATGTGCTGGGACAGTTGTGGGATGCAATAGATCCAAAATTAATACAACCATTAATACAACCACTCGCAACAGATCAGAATGTTTATCTTAAAATGTTGATCAACTATTAGGTTATTTTTTCACATTATAAGCGCAGTAATGCGCACATGGCAGTGGGCTATAAGCGTGAATGTTCCAAAATGCAATCAATTTGCAGAAAAACACTGTTTCTCAAAAGTGACCGCAAATGTGATTATGCATGTAATGCTTTATTATAAAGGTGCATTATGGTGAAAATTATCTTCCCCAAACTTGCCAGTTAGGCTCTACACCGGTTATAAAGAAGATTAATATGCTTAATTTTAACACTTTATTTGGCCACTTTAGTTGTTATATCAAAACAGATAGTCCCATGGGCTAGACTACATGAGGTGTGTGACAATGATTTGAAAAAGTCGCAAAAAAGGCATGAAACTTTTTCTTGCCTTACTGCACATTTTGGGCATCGTTCACAGGTGATAGGCTTATATTGTCACCCATCAGACTATTTTTGATTTAATATTGTATTTACATATACTAAATAATATGTGGGAATTTAGTTTTTTTTTTTTTAGAAGGGACCATTATCATGCACCTGTCTTGAAACAGGGGCAGGGGGAAAAAATACATGTCGTCTATGTACTTAAATAGTGAATGAAAGACACTTTCCCTGTTGTTCATTTTCATGCAATCCAGGTAGGATATACTCCTGTTTTAAAGAGAAGCAATGTGCTTAACATTAGGAAAGTTGAGAAATAAATATAGTTGGCCTAGCCTATTGAAAACTGATGGGATCCTCCTCTTTTTAATAGAGGCCATCCAAACTCTGTTTTCTCACGCAATTGCATAGTCTATTGAAATGTTGCGCAACATGATCTCACGGGCTCTAATGAAGTGTTTGATTAGATTTTCGATTACATTTGCATTGATGTCAGAGTGGTTAGAGGGACAATATAGTGCTGAGTACCAGGCAGTTAGCAAGATTGGTAGGCTACTAATGACCATCAGCAGCATCAGCGCTTGTAGAAGCCTAAGTACCAAGACTAAACATTACTCATGACCGCTAGTGTGATGGTAATACAGTCACCATTACAGCCCTGTTCTAAAGTATAGAGTGGGCCAAGATGTGACCTGTCACCCATAGTTACTTGTTCATAAAGTGCATTTTTGAATATTTCACTTTTCCCTTTCACTTGACTTCAATAAATAATCCAGATTTGGAAACATCAATGCACAGTGGATTGTATGACTTTCTTGTAAATGAACTTGTAGTTGCCTTTTCTGGGTGAAATAAGTAACAAAGTGTACTACTATAAACTTTACACAACTTTTAAAGTAGAAAGGTATGGGTTTTCCTCACAGTGTTGGCCCAGAGAATTGGGAAAACGCTAGATTATAGCTGTTGTGTTACTGCTCTTGTACAGTGTACACATCACAGCCCATAAAACATATTCCTATATGACGTTTCAGACAGCAACAACAGGAAGAATGTTAACAGTACTTAACATTGTAAGTAAAAATAATTACACAAATTCATTTTTTTAAGTACCTTGAATAATTACGGAAATAAATGCACCAAAGAATGAAACGTTATAAAAGTCAATGCACATGTTTTCTTGTCATTTGTTTCAGTACTATATCTTCTTTCCTCTTTCTTACACTACTTCTCTAACTGTGACATTTAAGATAACAATTTCCATTCTAGGGTCTCAGCACTACAGCTGAAATCCACTGTCAATGTTTGTGCCTCTGTTTGCAGGCCAACCGAGCAGAGAGTTTGTCCTTCTCACGGTGTAAGTTCAGCTTATGGTTGCTGATCCACAACACTAGTTCTACATAGTCCAATTTTTGCAATAGGTTTATTTGTAAGTTCTGGAAGCCTGGTTAGAACCTTCCAGGTGTCAAAGCAAACGCCTTCTGATCAAGAAGCACACTTGCTATATGGTTGATGTCCTCAGATATACCTGAGATTGAGTGCTTTCCGGACTCTGGCTTCAGCTCACAGTCTTTATCAAATTGCTGCATGTGGTCTATCTGCTTTCCAGTAGTCCTGCTGACACACTGTGCAATGTCAAACTGGACATGGGCCCTTTGATGTTAGATGATGTGTTTTGTGAGGCGCACACGGGGTTCACAGTTCTTGCATCAAATACTTGGGTATTGCTCTGGACCGATTATCTTGAAGACATATACCAATTCTTTCCAAAGTACCACTAAGTATCCTTGACTAGAAGTAGTTGTAACAGTGACCTTAAATAAAACGGAAATAAATTGTAATATCTGAGACTGTCATCATGTATTATGCGACAGATTTGCAATGATAAACGTTGTGTATGTGCCATGTACAATGGGCTTTATCAGTTACTTCATTGTCAGGGGGGGAAAAAAACGGTAGAAATGATCTTGGCTACAATTGTCACTATGATCAACTGAATATATTATTAAATGTATGGCATACAAATGTGAGCCTGTAGGACTTGTGCTACACTGTTTTTGACCTCTATAAAGAGTGTAATGATTAATACTGAAATAACAAACAAACAATCAAACAAAGGTTCCCCTGCAGCTGCATGGCCGATTGCATTGACAGAAGTTAGCTGTAGACAGCTATGTTGTTCCAAGGTAGAGCACTTTAACCTAGCACTGATCACTTTCCTTGTTGTCACCTACAGCCGATGATGCACCAAAAACAGTGCTTGTAGCTGTTCATTTCCTACATCTGGCAGCTGGTCATCTGCCGCTGGGGCTGGGTCCCTGAAATAGGTCTCGTCTTGCTGGACTCTCAGTGCTTTCCTGAACAAACACTCTTTTGGTACTTCTGTGGATCGAGCCAGACACATCTTTTTGTTCTAACTCTAGAATCTTCTCTTTCCCTCACAAAACAGCTGATTCTTTCCACGTCATTGGCACTTCTTTTATATTTGAGGAGAAGATTGCGACAGGAGCCACATATTGCTTTTGAAAACCCATCAGTCAGCATGACAGGTCCCATTATCTCTTCTAAAGCCAGTGTGTAGTCCGGTCACAATAAATATCATTTACCTTGTAAAAGGTTATGTTTGTTCCTGTTACAATGGTACGGTTCACAACAGACACGACATACATCAACATATTTTGATGGGGTTAAAATTGGCGATTTCATGGCCATACTTACGTACTGTTGCACCTATGACACTAATCTAGTGATCACCTCCGTCCAAGCAAGGCATTTCATTGGTTTGACATGTTACGAGGCGTCACTGATTTACACCGGGTTCCCACCCTTTTCTAGCTGATTGTGTGCCATGGACATCACCAGGCTTCCCATTTAGGGCCTGGTTTTCCGTGAGGCTATTTGCTATCTAACATTAATATGACCGACACAGAGCTCAAAATAACCCTTACAAGCTAGGACACATTTCAGTATTATTAACTCTTTTGACACAATGTTGCCCAGATGTGCTACCAATGTCTAACCTCCCTCCTTTCACCATGTGACATAGAGGCACAATAGGCGATGGAATAAGCCCTGTAATTACATTTAAGCTGAAGAGAGCTCCTTAAAAAACCTGTCTGTCTGTCTGTCTGTCTGTCTGTCTGTCTGTCTGTCTGTCTGTCTGTCTGTCTGTCTGTCTGTCTGTCTGTCTGTCTCTCTCTCTCTCTCTCTCTCTCTCTCTCTCTCTCTCTCTCTCTCTCTCTCTCTCTCTCTCTCTCTCTCTCTCTCTCTCTCTCTCTCTCTCTCTCTCTCTCTCTCTCTCTCGCTCTCTCTCTCACACAGACACACAAACATGCACACACGCAGTTATGCTCATGCGCACGCACGCACGCACGCACGCACGCACGCACACACGCACACACACACACACACACACACACACACACACACACACACACACACACACACACACACACACACACACACACAGAGACAGACAGACACAGAGGCCCTGGGTTTGGCTGGGCGACTTTCCACACTCTTGAGGTTAATGCCTGCTAATAGAAACCAGAGGTAATTACACTGGTGTCTTAGGCTGTCTTATAGTGTGTGTGTGCGTGTGTGTGTATGTCAATGAGAGAGCGGTTCTTATGTCACCCTTTATAAAGCACTGGTTTATGTCATATTTGACGTAGTGAGTCATGTCATATTTGACATAGTGACTTATGTCATATTTGACATTGGTGGTTATGCCACACATTTATGCCATACTTATAAATTCTTTATAGAGCATGACATGAAGTTATAGATGATTTTGAGGTACACGCAATGACGTCAGGGATAGGCCAATTTAAAATGTGATTCACATCTAAAAGATAAAAGTATTTTGTGAAAAAACAAAAATTCTTCACATTTTAAAATTGTCCATTTACATTTTCCAACGGGGCTATACATTTGGGCGAGTTTTTTTTCTAGCCTGAGTAGCCTCGTTTCACTGCCAAAAATACAATTCGTTTTCAGCGAAATAACCATCTAGTGTTCAGCGAAATATCAACACAATGTCAAATACAGGTAGCCTAGTCAAATAATTAACATCCAATCACATTAACCGTTACTCTCTCGCTGGAATTCCACTAACAGTCTGTATGTAGCCAAACATAGCTGCTGCTCATTCCGTTTGCTCGAAAATGTATAAATGGTTAAAGAAAGTAAGGCCCGCGTCCATAGAGACACATACCAGCTCTACTGGTAGTACTGCTAGTACTGCTACTACCAGTAGAGCTGGTATGTGTCTCTATGGATGCGGGTGTAGTACTGCTACTACCAGCAGTTCTACACCTGCACCTGTCGATGACACTAGTTGTTCTGCTTCCATGAGCACATCCAATGCAAGCATCAGTATTGTACATTTGTTGTTAGCATTGATTTGGGGTTGACTTATATTGGGAGTAGTGCCTTTCCTCAGCCACAGTGTGTTATATGTGCAAAAGTTCTATCTCACAACTCGAAGAATCTTCACTCTTGCGCAGACATTTCGAAACAAAACATGCCAATTTGAAAAATAAGCGATGGGAGTTTTTTGAGTGAGAATTAAGATGACTTTTGAGTAGTAAGACATGTATAAAAGCAACAGGTACCATTAATAAGAAGGGGCTAGAAGCACCTTATATGGTGAGCTACCGAGTGGCTAGGAAAGGCAAGCCCCATACTATTGTGGAGGACTTAATTATTCCTGCTGCCACGGATATGGCTGGGACAATGCTGGAGGAAAAGGCGAAAAAAACTATACAGACAATGCCTTCATCAGACAACACTGTTTCACGATGCATCAGTGATATGGCAGGAGATGTTTTGAAACAATTACTGCTTTGCATACCAGCCAGTGAATTCTATGCGTTACAGCTGGATGAGTTAACAGACGGGCCTGGCACAGCTCCTGGTATATGTCCGTTACGTTTATGGTTGGTCAATTAAGGAAGACATCCTCATCTGCAAACCACTGGAAACCAGGACAACAGGAGAGGATATTTTTAAAGTACTGGACAGCTTTGTGACATCAAATGGACTTTGGTGGTCAAGATGTGTTGGTATCTGTACTGATGGTGAATACAACATGACTGGGAGATATAGTGGAGTGGTAACGCGTGTGCAAGCAGTTGCTCCCGACGCCACTTGGGTACACTGCAGCATCCACCGAGAGGCTCTTGCTGCCAAAGGAATGCCTGACAGCTTGAAATATGTTTTGGACACTACAGTGAAAATGGTTAACTTTGTTAAAGCAAGGCCCCTGAACTCTTGTGTATTTTTTTGCACTATGCAATGATATGGGCAGCGACTATGCAACACAACATACAGAAGTGCACTGGTTATCAAGGGGCAAAGTATTGACCTTTTTTTTTAAATTGAGAGATGAGCTTAAAGTTTTCTTTACTGACCATAATTTTCACTTGTCTTACTGCTAGCATGATGACGAGTTTTTTGTTATTTTTTATATATTTTTTTATGTCATTTAGCAGACGCTCTTATCCAGAGCGAATTACAGTAGAGTGCATACATTTTATTACATTTTTTTTTTTTTACATACTGAGACAAGGATATCCCTACCGGCCAAACCCTCCCTAACCCGGACGACGCTATGCCAATTGTGCGTCGCCCCACTGACCTCCCGGTTGCGACAGAGCCTGGGCGCGAACCCAGCCCAGCCTGGGCGCGAACCCAGAGACTCTGGTGGCGCAGCTAGCACTGCGATGCAGTGCCCAAGACCACTGCGCCACCCGGGAGGCGTTTCTCACACGACTGGCCTAGACGCAGAAGATGGCGATGACAGAGATGGTCACCTCGCTTCGAGTAATTATTTCTTACATTGTAACCCCAGGAAAACGTCTTTTTACACTCAGCCGGGAAGAACTATTGGATGTAAGAGCAACGTCAACTAATTCCAGTAGTTGACCCAAAAAAACAGCGCCGCAGAAGGGCCAGGCGAAGCACCCACCTGGTCAGGCTCCGGAGACGTGCACATCACCCAATGCTCCCGAGAGCTTCCAGAGAGACATCAGAGATTGTAACATTCTCTATTTCACGGAAACATGGCTCTCTCGGGATATGTTGTCGGAATCGGTTCAGCCACCGGGCTTCTCCATGCATCGCACCAACAGAGATAATCACCTCTCTGGGAAGAGAAAGGGAGGGGGTATATGCTTCATGATTAACGACTCATCGTGTAATCATAACAACATACAGGAAGTCAAGTCCTTCTGCTCACCCGACCTAGAATTCCTTACAATTATGCCAGCCAATTTACCTACCAAGAGAATTCTCGTCAGTTATAGTCACAGCTCTGTACATTCCCCCTCAAGCAGACACCAAGATGGCCATCAAGGAACTTTACTGGACTATGTGCAAACTGAAAACCATCTATTCTGAGGCTATATTTATTGTAGCTGGGCAAATTTGAGAACAAGGCTACCTAAATTCTACCAGCATATTGATTGCGCTACCCTTGACTCTAACTTCTGCAATGCATACAAAGCCCTCCCCCTCCCTTCCTTCGGCAAATCAGACCATGCCGCCATCTTGCTCCTACCGTCTTATAGGCAGAAACTCAAACAGGATGTACCAGTGAAAAGAACCCTTCAACGCTGGACTGACCAATTGGAAGCCACGCTTCAAGATTGTTTTTATCATGTGGACTGGAATATGTTCCGGTCAGCCTCAGAGAACAACATTGACCTATACGCTGACTCGGTGAGTGCGTTTATAAAGAAGTGCATTGGGGGGCCTCCCGGGTGGCGCAGTGGTCTAGGGCACTGCATCGCAGTGCTAACTGCGCCACCAGAGTCTCTGGGTTCGCGCCCAGGCTCTGTCGCAACTGGCCGCGACCGGGAGGTCCGTGGGGCGACGCACAATTGGCATAGCGTCGTCCGGGGTAGGGAGGGTTTGGCCGGTAGGGATTTCCTTGTCTCATCGCGCTCCAGCGACTCCTGTGGCGGGCCGGGCGCAGTGCGCGCCAACCAAGGGGGCCAGGTACACGGTGTTTCCTCCGACACATTGGTGCGGCTGGCTTCCGGGTTGGAGGCGCGCTGTGTTAAGAAGCAGTACGGCTGGTTGGGTTGTGCTTCGGAGGATGCATGGCTTTCGACCTTCGTCTCTCCCGAGCCCGTACGGGAGTTGTAGCGATGAGACAAGGTAGTAATTACTAGCGATTGGATACCACGAAAATTGGGGAGAAAATGGGATAAAAAAAAAAAAAAGAAAAAAAAAAAAGAATTGCATTGGAGATGTTGTACCGACTGTGTCTATTAAAACCTACCCTAACCAGAAACAGTGGATGGATGGCGGAATTCACGCAAAACTGAATGCGCGATCCACCGCATTTAACCATGGAAAGTGGTCTGGGAATATGACTAAATATAAACAGTTTAGTTATTCCCTCTGCAAAGCAATCAAACAAGCGAAATGTCAGTACAGGGGCAAGGTCAAAATTCAACGGCTCCGACACAAGACGCATGTAGCAGGGTCTACAGGAAGTCACTGTCTACAAAAAGAAAACCAGCCACGTCACGGACACCGATGCCAAGCTTCCAAACAAACTAAACACGTTCTTTGCCCGCTTTGAGGATAATACAGTGCCACCGCCGCAGCCCGCTAACAAGGACTGGACCCCCAACCCCCCCTCTCCTTCTTTGTGGCTTACATGAGTAAAACATTTAAACGTGTTAACGCTCGCAAGGCTGCTGGCCCAGATGGAATCGCTAGCTGCGTCCTCAGAGCATGTGCAGACCAGCTGGCTGGTGTGTTTACGGACATATTCAATCGCTCCCTCTCCCAGTCCGTTGTCCCCACATGCTTCAAGATGGCTACCAATGTTCCTGTACCCAAGAAGGCAAAGATAACTGAACTAAATGACTACCGTCCCGTAGCACTCACTTCTGTCATCATGAAGTGCTTTGAGAGACTAGTCAAGGATCATATCAGCTCCACCTTACCTGTCACCCTAGACCCACTTCAGTTTGCATACCGCCCCAACAGGTCCACAGACGACGCAATTGCCATCACACTGCACACTGCCCTTTCCAATCTGGACAAAAGGAATACTTATGTAAGATTGCTGTTCATACAGCTCAGCATTCAACACCATAGTACCCTCCAAGCTCATCATCAAGCTGGAGGCCCTGTGTCTCAACCCCGCCCTGTGCAACTGAGTCCTGGACTTTCTGACATGCCGCCCCCAGGTGGTAATGTTGGCAGTGTTGGTAGGAAACAACATCTCCACTTCGCTGATCCTCAACACTGGGGCCCCACAAGGGTGGGTGCTCAGCCCCCTCCTGTACTCCCTGTTCACCCACGACTGCATGGCCATGCACGCCTCCAACTCAATCATCAAGTTTGCAGACGACCCAACAGTAGTGTGCCTGATTACCAACAACGACAAGACAGCCTACAGGGAGGAGGTGAGGATTCTTGGAGTGTGGTGTCAGGAAAATAACCTCTCACTCAACGTCAACAAAACAAAGGAGATAATCGTGGACTTCAGGAAACAGCAGAGGGAGCACCCCCCCTATCCACATCGAAGGGACAGCAGTGGAGAAGGTGGAAAGTTTTAAGTTCCTCGGTGTACAAATCACGGACAAACTGAAATGGTCCACCCACACAGACAGTGTGGTGAAGAAGGTGCAACAGTGCCTCTTCAACCCCAGGAGACTGAAGAAATTTGGCTTGTCACCCAAAACCCTGACAAACTTTTACACAATCGAGAGCATCCTGTTCGGCCGTATCACAGCCTGGTACGTCAACTGCACCACCCTCAACCGCAAGGCTTTCCAGAGGGTGGTGCGGTCTGCCCAATGCATAATTGGGGGCAAACTACTTGCCCTCCAGAACACCTACAGCACCCGATGTCACAGGAAGGCCAAAAGATCATCAAGGACATCAACCACCCGAGCCACTGCCTGTTCACACCGCTACCATCCAGAAGGCGAGGTCAGTACAGGTGCATCAAAGCTGGGACCGAGAGACTGAAAAACATTTTCTGTCTCAAGGCCATCAGACTGCTAAACAGCAATCACTAACTCAGAGAGGCTGCTGCCTACATTGAGACCCAATCACTGGCCACTTTAATAAATGGATCACTAGTCACTTTATACAATACCACTCTAAATAATGCCACTTTGATCATGTTTACATATCTTACATTACTCATATCACATGTATATACTGTATTTTATACCATCTATTGCACCTTGCCTATGCCGCTTGGCCATCGCTCATCCATGTACTTATATGTACATATTCTCATTCAACCCTTTAGATTTGTGTGTATTACGTAGTTGTTGTGGAATTGTTAGATTACTTGTTAGATATTACTGCACTGTCGGAACTAGAAACACTAGCATTTCTCTACACTTGCATTAACATCTGTTAACCAGGTGTATGTGACAAATAACATTTGATTTGATATCTGGGTGATGTTTTTTCTCACCTGAATGATCTGAATCTAGGATTACAGGGACTCTCTGCAACTATATTCAATGTGCGGGACAAAATTGAGGCTTTGATGAAGAAGTTGGAGCTCTTCTCCGTCTGCGTTAACAAGGACAACACACAGGTCTTTCCTTCATTTTTAGATTTTTTTGTGTGCAAATGAACTCAAGCTTACGGACAATGTCAAATGTGATATAGCGAAGCACCTGAGTTGGGTGCGCAATTACGCAGGTACTTTCCCGAAACGGATGACACAAACAACTAGATACGTTATACCTTTCATGCCCTGCCTCAAGTCCACTTACCGTTATCTGAACAAGAGAGCCTCATCGAATTTGCAAAAAGCGGTTCTGTGAAAATTGTATTTAATCAGAACCCACTGCCAGACTTCTGGATTGGGCTGCACTCAGAGTATCCAAACCCTTGGCAAATCGCACTCTTAAGACACTGATGACCTTTGCAACCACGTACCTATGTGAGAGTGGATTCTCAGCCCTCACTAGTATGAAAACGAAATACAGGCACATACTGTGTGTGGAAAATGATTTAAGACTGAGACTCTCTCCAATACAACCCAACATTGCAGAGTTATGTGCATCCTTTCAAGCACACCCTTCTCATTAACCTGTGGTGAGTTATTCACACTTTTCGATGAACAAATAAAGTTTTATATGTAAGATGGCTAAATAAAGTGCAAAATTATTGATTATTATTATATTATTACTTGTGCCCGGTCCTCTAAGAGCTCTTTGTTACTTCCCACGAGCCGGGTTGTGACAAAAACTCACACTCATTCTTATGTTTAATAAATGTATCGTACAGTGTGTGTGTGGCAGGCTTAGAATGATGGTAAAAAACAACATTTGAAGTTGAATGTTTGAAGGGGTACGGGACTATAAAAAGTTTGGGAACCACTGGTCTACAGTATGTGGGTGACATGTAAAGTGAGGTGGAGCAGGGGTAAGTTAGAGCTGAGAAGATAAGGGCTCTTTAGACAAAGAGGCCCATTGTGAGGCTATGGTCCCTCTCAGTCACTGCAAGATGATACGGCACCGCAGTCTGCCCTGTGAAAGTCTGCCCTGTCACAAGCCCAGTAAAACAAAGTGGGACCAGACGCTTTAACTAGAACCAGGAACCACTTCCGTGCACAAGGGCTGGGCAAGAGAGGGATGGGGCCAGAGTAGGAGGCGAGAGGAGGAGGACAGGAGAACAGAGGAGGGGGAGGAAGTGGAGGAGGAGAAGGAAGATAAGAGAGGAGAAGGGAAGAAGAGGAGAAGAGAGGAGAAAGAGAGGTTCATAATGGCTATAGGGGCCTTACCTAGGAAAGTGCAATGCTTTGAGTTTCCACATCCCTAGCTTTACGGGGTGTTCATCTTTATCTAAACCTTGACAGGATTCAATCAAAGTGTTTGGAACGGAATCAGGATTTCAAGCTGTTCTTTTTGTAGGTTTCATGGTTTTGTCACACTGACTGTAGAACGCATTACTGTAACTTTGTGAGTAGGCTGAATGCAGAGCCACTTATTTTCAATGGAATTAACCATTGTCTCGTACTGTTAGACCTGTATTTACAACCACAAAGGCAGTAACTCAATGTCACATAAACACACTCTCTCCCATACACACACACCATACACACACGGCATATGAGGGGTGAGGGTAGCATAGGCCAGTTTCAAAGGCTTCGGTGTGTGTGTGTGTGTGTGTGTGTGTGTGTGTGTGTGTGTGTGTGTGTGTGTGAGTGAGTGTGTGTGTGTGTGTGTGTGTGTGTGTGTGTGTGTGTGTGTGTGTGTGTGTGTGTGTGTGTGTGTGTGTGTGTGTGTGTGTGTGTGTGTGTGCTAAATGGAGCGTGATGGCTGTGTACTGCCTGAGTGCTGTGCCCCCCTACGCTCTCCCTTTGAACTCTGCCATCAAGCACCCTCTCAGCAGAATTCAGCAAACTGGGTGTGTGTGAGAGAGAGAGAGAGAGAGTAACAGAGGGACAGGGACAGAAGTAGATATATAGAGAGACAGAGGGACAAGGACAGACATAGTTATGTAGAGAGACAGAGGGACAGATATATATATAGAGAGAGAGACAGAGACAGAGAGATTATTATGTTGCTAGTTGAGTATTAAACCAACCAGCCCAGGGTCAGGAGGGTCAACATACACAAGGGGTGGGGGGGATAAGTGGAAAGGAGGAGGGGTGGAGGGTAGAGAGACAGGTTCTCAAGATGAAAGACAAGCATCCACAGAGAAAAAAGAAAAAACGCAACTCTCCAGAGCACTCACATGTAACCAGTGTGGGATATCATTAAGAAACACCCTTTCTGTTTTCCAACTTATCCCCCCTCCCCCACCCCTTTCTTGCTTCACCTCACTCGCTTTTTAGGGCGAGGTGTTTTTTAAAAGTCTGCACAAAAAAACAGCAATAATTGAGCAAAAAAAAGTCGACAGAGTAAAATATAAAGATGTTCAGTGTTTGTCTACAATACAGAATTTAAACATTGCATTTATGTTTGTTATGAATGTATATCCACAAGAATATGTGACACCCCTTCAAATTAGTGAATTCGGCTATTTCAGCTACACCAGTTGCTGACAGGTGTATAAAATCTAACACACAGCCATGCAATCTCCATTGACAAACATTGGCAGTAGAATGGCCCGTATTGAAAATCTCAGTGACTTTTAACGTGGCCCAGTAATAGAATGCCATCTTTCCAGCAAGTCAGTTCATCAAATTTCTGCCCTGCTAGAGCTGCCCCGGTCAACTGTAAGTGCTGTTATTGTGAAGTGGAAACGTCTAGGAGCATCAACGGCTCAGCCGCGAAGTGGTAGGCCACACAAGCTCACAGAACGGGACCGCCAAGTGCTGAAGCCAAGTGCTGAAATCATCTGTCTTCAGTTGCAACACTTAATACTGAGTTCCAAACTGCCTCTGGAAGCAATGTCAGCACAATAACTGTTCATCGGGAGCTTCATGAAATGGGTTTCCATGGCTGAGCAACCGCACACAAGCCTATGATCACCATGTACAATGCCAAGCATCGGCTGGAATGGTGTAAAGCTCACCGCCATTGAACTCTGGAGCAGTGGAAACTCATTCTCTGGGGTCATGAGTCACGCTTCACCATCTGGCAGTCAAACGGCCAAATCTGGGTTTGGCAGATGTCAGGAGAACGCTACCTGCCCAAATGCGTAGTTCCAACTGTAAAGTTTGGTGGAGGAAGAATAATGGTCTGGGGCTGTTTTTCATGGTTCGGGCTAGGCCACTTAGTTCCAGTGAAGGGAAATCTTAACACTACAGCATACAATGACAATCTAGATGATTCTGTGCTATGAACTTTGTGGCAACAGTTTGGGGAATGCCCTTTCCTGTTTCAGCATGACAATGCCCCCGTGCACAAAATGAGGTCGATATAGAAATGGTTTGTCGAGATTGATGTGGATGAACTTGACTGGACTGCACTGGACTGCACAGAGCCCTGACCTCAACCCCATCGAACACCTTTGGGATGAATTGGAACGCCGACTGAGAGCCAGGCCTATTCGGCCAACATCAGAACACCCCGAACTCACTAATGCTCTTGTGGCTGAATGGAAGCAAGTCCCCGCAGCAATGTTCCATCATCTAGTGGAAAGCCTTCCCACAAGAGTGGATGCTGTTATAGCAGCAAAGGGGGACCAACTCCATTTGAATGCCCATGATTTTGGAATGAGATGTTCAACTTGCAGGTGTCCACATACTTTTGGCAATGTAGTGCATGTGTGTTACATGTGTGTGTGTGTATTGTGGTGAGCATGTCGTTGCGTGTGTCTGGGAGGTTTATATACTGTATGTGTATAAGGTCTAGTGTCGACAGAGGTGTATCGCAGGACCAGTCAGAAGAAAGACAGGCCAGAGATGTCTGTACTCTGAGCAGTTTCAAAAGGATGTAACTGTCTGTGAGTGTCTGTGTCACAACAGGACACTCTCTTTCCTGACATCCCGGTTATGTGCAGAGGAAAATGGGGAGCAGATAAATGGACATTAACATCTTTTGGTAAGAAGTACAGTGGGGTCCGAAATGACACCTTTGACAAAGATGAGCAATAATGACTGTATCAAATAAACAATTAGAATACTAATCTATTGTATGCTACAAAAAAAATTGGGAAATTATATTATTTTATACTAATACAATCACTCAGAGGAAGACATTTAGTTTATGAAGTAATCTTTTTTTCTGTCAAAAAGGTAGGAGTCAAAATTATTGACACCCCTAAATTTGGTCCCATATTTCTAGTACGCAATGACTACATAAAGCTTGTGGCTCTACAAACTTGTTGGATGCATTTTCAGTTTGTTTTGGTTGTGTTTCAGATTATTTTGTGCCCAATAGAATGAATAGTAACTAATGTATTGTGTCATTTTGGAGTCACTTTCTTGTAAATAAGAATAGAATGTGTTTCTAAGCACTTCTACATTAATGTGGATGTTACCATGATTACGGATACACCTGAATGAATCCTGAATAATGATGAGTGAGAAAGTTACAGAGGACCAAATATCATGCCCCTAAGACATGCTAACCTCCCCTGTTATTGATCATGGTGAGAGCTTAGTATGTCTTGGGGGTAGGATCTTTGACCCTCTGTAACTTTCTCACTCATCACAATTCACAAATAAATTCACAAAACACAACCAAAACGAACTGCAAATGCAGTCAGCCAGTTTGTGGAGTCCCACGGTTTGTACTTGTTAAACAAAATCTCTTTCTCAGAGCAATTGTACTAGTATAAAATTATTTTATTTCCACATGTTCTTAGCATTCAATTGTAGCTCAGTATTTAAATTATTATTTTTATACTGTAATTATTGCTAATCTTTATCAAGGGTGTCAATAATTCTGGACCACACTGCAGTATTCTATTTCTTTCTCTCTCTCTTTCTATCATTTGCAGGCACGCACGCACGCACGCACGCACGCACGCACGCACGCACACACACACACACACACACACACACACACACACAATAGATGTCCTACTTAACCCCTGACCTGCTGGCTAAACAGGACAGACGAAGTGCAGGTCTTCTGAGGGCAGAAAGCAGAGAAGAGAAAAAGAAAGGGACAAGGAATAAAGGAGAGGAGGTACAATAACTTCACAGAGGAGAGTGAGGGCACGTCTCCTCTCTTCTCCCAACGTCCCCCGTCACTCCTGTTACCATGGGGACGGGCCAGGGCTGCAGATTACACCGTGGGGGTCCGGGGGGGGGCCGACTGAGATCTGAGGACCCGCCACTCTTCATTTAAGATCAATATCCCTCCATCGCTTCACCCCATCCATCTATACCTCCATTCCTCCATCAATTCTTCCACCAGCCCCAGCCCTGACCCACCCCATATTGTAATTTCAGCACATAGACACATCCAAGAAGATATTAAGACTAGCCCCAAACAAGCTGTCATTCAAGCACACGTTATAAAAGTTATAATTTTAAGATCACACACTCTCCATTCAGACATGTGCGTAAGCATGTCCACATACACACTCATGCTTATACACAGAGGTACAAGGAACACACGCACACGGACAGAAATGAGAAACACACACAGACTCGTATGCATGAATGTAAAAACACACACACACACACAGGCCCCATGCTGACCAGGTCAGCGTTTGACCTTCCTCTTTATGTCTGAGGACACAGGACACATTCCAGTGTGTCTAATGTAGTCTTCACACACACACACACACACACACACACACACACACACACACACACACACACACACACACACACACACACACACACACACACACACACACACACACACACACACACACACACACACACACACACACACACACACACAAACAAGAGCAGGCTGGCGGAGATACAAAAAAGACTCCATTTAAATAATTAAAAAAAGATGACGGGGAGAAACGGACTGTAAAAGGAATAGATTTTCAGCCTGGGCCCCTGGGGTACAACAGGGGCTTTTGATCCCAACGGCGAGTGAATGTGGAAATAAAGAGATGCAGTCATATGTATGCAAAGGGAGAGTAGAGAGAGGGAGGGGAAGAAGCAGGGAGAGCTTTTAATATTTTGGACCATGGGTTGAGATGAGAGAATGCTCCCATACCTTTAGGTTCATGGACATAATGAGATTTTTACTTCACTGAGTGCAGTGTGTGTGTGTGTGTGTGTGTGTGTGTGTGTGTGTGTGTGTGTGTGTGTGTGTGTGTGTGTGTGTGTGTGTGTGTGTGTGTGTGTGTGTGTGTGTGTGTGTGTGTGTGTGTGTGTGTGTGTGTGTGTGTGTGTGTGTGTGTGTGTGTGTGTGCATATATATACAGCATCAGTCAAAAGTTTGGACACACCTACTCATTCAAGGGTTTGTCTTAATTTTTACTCTTTTCTACATTGTAGAATAATAGTGAAGACATCAACACTATGAAATAACACATATGGAATCATGTACTAACCAAAAAAGTGTGAAACAAATAAAAATATATTTTAGATTTTAGATTCTTCAAAGTAGCTGAGGAAATGCCAAGAGTGTGCAAAGCTGTCATCAAGGCAAAGGGAGGCTACTTTGAAGAATCTCAAATATAAAATATATTTGGATTTTTTAACACTTTTTTGGTTACTACATGAATCCATCTGTGTTATTTCATAGTTTTGATGTCTTCACTATTATTCTACAATGTAGAAAATAGTACAAATAAAGAAAAACCCTGGCATGAGTAGGTGTGTCCAAACTTTTGACTGGTACTGTATTTGAGAGTGTGTGACAGTGCCTGTGTGTAATTCCTGTCCATCTCTATTTTTGATTCTGTCATTCAGTACTCAAGGTCATAAAGCAAATTTGACCATTCCCAGGGCTCCAATCATAACCTCCATTGACTCCATTTGACAGTATATCCTCACAGTGAATAAGAAACATTTATACTGCATAGCTTCTTCCCATCCTGTTTCCCGGTGCTGCAACTGGCATTAAACAAAGCATGTGTGTCCATGTATGCTGATGATTCAACCATATACGCATCAGCAACCACAGCTGATGAAGTCACTGAAACCCTCAACAAAGAGTTGCAGTCTGTTTTGGAATGGGTGGCCAGTAATAAACTGGTCCTGAACATCTCTAAAACTAAGAGCATTGTGTTTGGTAAAAATCATTCCCTGAGCTCTAGACTTCAGCTGAATATGGTAATGAATGGTGTGGCTGTTGAAGAAGTTGAAGGGACTAAATTACTTGGTGTTACCTTAGATTGTAAACTGTCATGGTCAAAACATATAGATTCAATGGTTGTGAAGATGGGGAGAGGTCTGTCCGTAATAAAGAGATGCTCTGCTTTTTTGACACCACACACCAAAAAGCAAGTTCTGCCGGCTCTAGTTTGTCTAATCTTGATTATTGTCCAGTCGTGTGGTCCAGTGCTGCAAGGAAATACATAGTTAAGCTGCAGCTGGCCCAGAACAGAGTGGAACGTTTTGCTCTTCATTGTAATCAGAGGGTTGATATAAATACTATGCATGTCAGTCTCTCTTGGCTAAGAGTTGAGGAGAGACTGACTGCATCACTTCTTCTTTTAATAAGAAACATTCATGTGTTGAAAATCCCAAATTGTTTGCATAGTCAACTTACACACAGCTCAGACACACACACTTACCCCACCAGACATGCCACCAGGGGACTTTTCACAGTCCCCAAATCCAGAACAAATTCAAGAAAGCGTACAGTATTATATAGAGCCATTATTGCATGGAACTCCGTTCCATCTCATATTGCTCAAATGAACAGCAAACCTGGTTTTAAAAAACAGATAAAGCAACACCTCACGGCACAACGCATCTCCCCTATTTGACCTAGATAGTTTGTGTGTATGCATCGATATGTAGGCTACGTGTGCCTTTAAAAACAATGATGTAGTTCTGTCCTTGAGCTGTTCTTGTCTATTGATGTTCTATATTATGTCATTCTATATTATGTTTCATGTTTTGTGTGGATCCCAGGAAGAGTAGCTGCTGCTTTTGCAACAGCTAACGGGGATCCTAATAAAACACCAAAAATACCCTAAACATTATACCCCAAACGTCCCTTTTCCTCGAGGTTGGAAATGGAACTAGCACACAGGACACCCGATCCGTGCATACAGTCGTAATTCCTACACACGCACACATGTGTGTCAGGGAGAAATCCTTGTGTTTTGTTGGAGGAAGACTAGTCTTGTGTTGGATAATGGAAGTGTGTCTGTCATCTAGGTCAGGGATGTGTTTGATGACTTGTGTAACTGTTTTTGCGTTTTCAAGAACGTGTTCTAGTGTCCTTGACATGACTGTCCGTTGTGTCAAGGTGAGATTTTATCTCCTGTAGGGTCAAGGACTGCATTTGGTGGTCATTGGCAAATACAAAAAACAGACAGGCAAAATAAACTGAAAGAAAGGCCATGGTAGTTATATGCATTTTGCAATCACAGGAAAATGCTCAACCTACACCATAAATAATGTTATAACAGGAAAGTCTTACAACCTCTTTGATCCTGTATCTTGCCATGTGGACAAATGTCTAATTCCTTGAAATGTCCATGTCAATTAATTCAGTATTTCAATCAGTCAGTTAGTGTCAGTTCTGTCATTGACCTTGTCAGTTGTCAAGTATGTCAGTCTGTTTGTGAGTCAGTCAGTCTCAGTTTCCACTGTGCACACACTGGTTGAATTAACGTTGTTTCCATGTCATTTAAATGAAATTGCATTGAACCAACGTGGAATATATGTTGAATTGACGTCTGTGCCCAGTCGGTCAGTCCATCAGTCAATCAGCAAGGTCAGTCAGTCACACAGTCAGTCTGTTTGTGAGTCAGTCAGTCAGCCAGCCAGTCCATCAGTCAGTCAGCCAGGTCAGTCAGTCACACAGTCAGTCTGTTTGTTAGTCAGTCAGTCAGTCGGCCAGTCCATCAGTCAGTCAGCCAGGTCAGTCAGTCACACAGTCAGTCTGTTTGTGAGTCAGTCAGTCAGCCGGCCAGTCCATCAGTCAGTCAGCCAGGTCAGTCAGTCACACAGTCAGTCTGTTTGTTAGTCAGTCAGTCGGCTAGTCCATCAGTCAGTCAGTCGGCCAGTCCATCAGTCAGCCAGGTCAGTCAGTCACACAGTCAGTCTGTTTGTGAGTCAGTCAGTCAGCCAGCCAGTCCATCAGTCAGTCAGCCAGGTCAGTCAATCACACAGTCAGTTTGTTAGTCAGTCAGTCAGCCAGCCGGTCCATCAGTCAGTCAGTCAGCCAGGTTAGTCAGTCACACAGTCAGTCTGTTTGTTAGTCAGTCAGTCAGTCGGCCAGTCCATCAGTCAGTCAGTTGGGTCAGTCAGTCACACAGTCAGTCTGTTTGTTAGTCAGTCAGCCAGGTCAGTCAGTCACACAGTCAGTCTGTTTGTTAGTCAGTCAGCCAGGTCAGTCAGTCACACAGTCAGTCTGTTTGTTAGTCAGTCAGTCAGTCGGCCAGTCCATCAGTCAGTCAGTTGGGTGCCGGGTGTTGGTTTAGCAGATCCCAACCATCTTTGACACATACATGTGCCTTTCATTTGTGCTGTATATAAAATCCAGCCTCCATATTTATGAGTGTGTGTTTGAGGCGAGGCTGCGAGGAGAGAGTGACAGCCTCTCAACACACTCCACACCTGGCTGTGCTTTAAATAATCAAAACCCATGTAGCCACTCCATCTCCCTCCTCCACCTCGCTCACTCTCTTTTTTCTCCTTTTCTCCTCATGTTTTTGGTCTCAGTCATTGTTTTCCGCTGTGGTCAGGTTTCTTTCTACTGATGTGTAACCTTTTATGCAAATCTGGCTTTTCTTCTTCTCTTTATCGTGGTTTGTCTGCGTGCATGATGGTGTTCTTTTCTTTGTATCAAACCACCACGTTATTTGCTACATTCTCCTTCCCTTTTGAACAACTGACTATGAAATGCCAACTGACATTGACTCCTGTGTTGTTGAACTGTTGCACTCTCTATAGTCAACATGGTTATTATCTGACCCTGCTGGTCATCTATGAACATTTGAACATCTTGAAAAACAATCTGACTTAATGGCCACATGTACTCTTAAATCGCCACCTGGTACAGCCAGAATAGGACTGGCCACCCCTTGGCGCCTGGTTCCTCTCTAGGTTTCTTCCTAGGTTCCTGCCTTCTAGGGAGGTTTTCCTAGCCAATGTGCCTCTGCATCTGCCTTGCTTGCTCTTTGGGGTTTTAGGCAAGGTATATCTAATGCAGTTTGTGACAACTGGTTTATAAAATACATTTGATTGATTGTTTGATCTCCATCTCCCTTGACTTTCCGATTAATGACTTGTCTCTCAGTTTGTTATCAATACTGCAAATGACATCACCTTTTTTATCCAGTGGTCTGCAGGAGAAAACCTTATAGCACTCCCCATGTTAACCCCCCTCCAACCCACACTTCTTCACTTCCCTCTACTCCCCCCTCGCTCCACCTCTCCCTCTACCTCTCCCTCCATCCTGTGGCGTCCACATAGGTCTTGGCTCAGCACGCTGTCAATCAGAGAGTGACCTTCCCAGACCGCTGCCGGTGGCATATCAATGCATTATGGGTACATTAGGATGAATGCCTGTTGTTGGGGTGGCGTGTTGATTACAGCGTCCACACACACGCTGATATTAATGGGTTCACAGTGCTCGCCTCCTCACCGCTCCCTCAATCGATAGATTGCTCGCCGACTGTTAATTCGATCAATGGTAGATTTTTTCCTCTCTGGGTTTTTCAAATCACTCTAATAAAAAACATTGTGGACACCTCCCACTGTCTGGTGGGTTTCACAGTTTCCACGGTTTCCACAGTAGCCAGCGCTTTAGACGGTGTGTTTAGTTTCCATTTTAATCCCTAGACAAAACAATGTGTGTTTTTGATAGACTAATACAGAAATGGTTTTCACTGTCTTACAAATAAACAAAAAGACTTCAAACAAGTCTCTGGTCGATGAGAAATGTACTAAACTGTCGAGCATCTCTGTTTATGTAATGTAAAGACTTCAAAGGTACATTATCATCTCTGTTTATGTAATGTAAAGACTACAGAGGTACATTATCACCTCTGTTTATGTAATGTAAAGACTACAAAGGTACATTATCATCTCTGTTTATGTAATGTAAAGATGACAACAGTACATTATCACCTCTGTTTATGTAATGTAAAGACTACAAAGGTACATTATCACCTCTGTTTTTCCAGCTGTGTGAATGCCCGGAATACTTCTGCTCAGAGGACAGTAACACCCCTTTAACCTCAGCTGTTATATCACATTAATATTTCTACTGATTGGGACTGTAGTATTACTGTACTCACCTCCTCTAACCCTGCAGCGAAGGTCAGCCACAGACAGTAGTGAGGCTAAATAATCAATTCAATCAGGTTTTCCATTTAATCCACTCACACTGATGCTACCCTAGACATGTAATTTACATAGCAGGGATATTGTGTCAGAAGTGAGCTGCTGTACTGTGGGCCTATGGTGTTTCTGATTTGTAAAAAAAAATATATTGTGTCAAAGGTATTATTCTTTAAATGGCAATGGCTGAAGCTCAATGTTAAATTCAATATGACACCAATGTCAATGAAAAGTCGCAAATCATCTTGGATTTTACGTACACAACACACTCCATACCTCTCGTCATGAGCCGTCCGTCATTTACGGAGAACCACATACCAGATTTTTAACAGGGTAGTTAGCAATTGAGTTTTTTTTTTTGTGACCACCTAGCTCAAATTTTAGACATCGGATTAAAACGAGACTATAGTATCCATAAAGTGACCATTGGACTTAAAAATGTGTAGGTGCAACAGTTTTTATGAAATGTATAATCTATCTCTCTCATGTTCCTTATTTCTGTCTATTAACAATGTGCTACCTTTTTGTAGCATTTCTGACAATGCTAACATCTTTTTCAGCCGAAGCGCAGACTTTCTAATACCGGCAACAACTCAGCTGCTGCTGCACCAGGCTGCCAGTCATAAGAAGTTGATGAGGACCTAGGCTACTGTAGATAGCTATCTATATGGTGGTATTCAAGCTGAGGTTAATCAATAAATGCAAACAGACATTTTGATTAGCTAGGTAGCTAGCTATTTTGACCTAGCTAACTTTAACCTGATAGTTCATCAGTCAATCTTTGTAGCTAGCTAACACCAGTCATAGTTCCAAAGAATGGCCCTAATATAGTGTATAAGAGGTCATACAATAAGCTTTGTATTGATTCTTATGTTGATGATGTAAATAATATTTGCTGGTCTGTTGTGTGTAATGAGGAGCAACCAGACGCTGCACTTGACACATTTATGAAATTGCTGATTCCAGTTACTAATAAGCATGCACCCATTAAAAAAATGACTGTAAAAACTGTTAAAGCCCCTTGGATTGATGAGGAATTGAAACATTGTATGGTTGAGGGGGATGAGGCAAAAGGTATGCCCAAAAAGTCTGGCAGCTCAATCGATTAGAAAACGTACTGCAATTTAAGAAATCATGTGACTAAACTAAATACAAATAAAAATAACCTATACTATGAAACAAAAATAAATTATATAAAGAATGATGGTAAAAAGCTTTGGAGCACCTTAAATTAAATTTTGGGCAAAAAGGCAAACTCGGCTCCATAATTTATTGAATCAGATGGCTCATTCATGACAAAACCGATATTGCCAACTACTTGAGTTACTTTTTCATTGACAAGATAAGCTAACTTAGGCATGACATGCCAGCAACAAATGCTGACACTACATATCCAAGTATATCTGACCAAATTATGAATGACAAGTATTGTACTTTTGAATTCAGTAAAATTAGTGTGGAAGAGGTGAAAACATTATTGTTGTCTATCAACAATGACAAGCCACTAGGTCTGAGAATCTGGATGAAAAAAACTGAGGATAATAGTGGACGATATTCCCACTCCTATTTTCCATATCTTCAATTTAAGCCTACTAGAACGTGTGCGCCCTCAGGCATGGAGGGGAGAAAAGTCATTCCACTACCAAAGAATAGTAAAGCCCCTTTACTGGCTCAAAGAGCTGATGAATCATCCTGTTACCAATCCTTAGTAAACTTCTGGAGAAAATTGTGTTTGACCAGATATAATGCTATTTTACAGTACACAAATTGACAACAAACTTTCAGCTCGCTTATAGGGAAGGACATTCAACAAGCACTTTCACAAATGACTGTTGATTGGCTGAGATAAATTGATGATAAAAAAAGATTGTGGGGGCTGTTTAGTCAAACTTCAGTACAGCTTTTGACATTATCGATCATATTCTGCTGCTGGAAAAATGTATGTGTTATGGCTTTACACCCCCTGCTATGTTGTGGATAAAGAGTTACTTGTTTAACAGAACACAGAGGGTGTTCTTTAATGGAAGCCTCTCAAACATAATCCAGGTAGAATCAGGAATTCCCCAAAGTAGCTGTTTAGGTTCCTTACTTTTTCAATCTTTACTAACGACATGCCACTGGCCTTGAGTAAGGCCAGTGTGTCGATGTATGCGGTTGACTCAACACTACACACGTCAGCTACTACAGCAACTGAAATGACTGCAACACTTACAGAGCTACAGTTAGTTTCACAATGGGTGGCAAGGAATGAGTTAGTCCTAAAATATTTCCAAAACTAAAAGTATTGTATTTGGGACAAATCATTCACTAAACCCTAAACCTCAACTACATCCTGCAATGAATAAGGTGGAAATTGAGCAAGTTGAGGTGACTAAACTGCTTGGAGTAACCCTGGATTATAAATTGTCATGGTCAAAACATATTGATACAACAGTAGCTAAGATGGGGAGAAGTCTGTCCATAATAAAGCACTACTCTGCCTTCGTAACAACACTATCAACAATGCAGGTCCTACAGGCCCTGGTTTTGTGGCACCTATGACTACTGTTCAGTCATGTGGTCAAGTGACACAAAGACTTAGGAAAATTGCAGTTGGCTCAGAACAGGGCAGCACACATGGCCCTTAAATGTACACAGAGAGCTAACATTAATGATATTGTTGCATGTGGCAGTACTGATAAGGGGATAAACCGTTGAAGGCTCATATCACTTTGCTCCCTGCTTATCAATAATGATGCAAAGTTTAGCGATAAGGAGGAGACTCCACCCAAAGTGGGTTATGAATACTACCATGGGGGAAGCCATGTCTGTGTCTGAATTACAGCTGTATCGACCCTTTGGGAAGAATTAAACTTGGTTAAGCTTCTCTAGTGTCCGTGAGTTATTTACTCAACATTAGAACCTAACATTATGCATGTGAATCTTTCATGGCTCCAAGCGGAAGAGAGATTGACGTCATCGCTACTTGTTTTTGTAAGAAGTGTTACAAGCTGAATGTATTGAGCTGTCTGTTTAAAGTACTGGCAGACAGCTCGGACACCCATGTATACCCCACAAGACATGCCACCAGAGGTCTCTTCACAATCCAGAACAGACTATGGGAGGCGCACAGTACTGCATAGAGCCATGACTACATGGAACTCTATTCCACATCAGGTAACTGATGCAAGCAGTAGAATCAGATTAAAAAAACGGATAAAAATACACCTTATGTAACAACGGGGACTGTGAAGAGACACACAAGGTACAGACGCGTAAGCATACATTGTAATATTGTTGTGTGGGGATATTGTACATTTTGTATTGTACATTTTGTATTGTACATTTTGTATTGTAGATATGTAGTGGTGTAATAATGTTATATGATGTACTGTTTTATCTTTTGTTTTATATGTGATGTAAGTGCTTTAATGTGTTTGAACCCCAGGAAGAGTAGCTGCCGCCTTGGCAGCATCTAATGGGGATCCCTAATAAATACAAATACAAATCTAACAGTTCGCTAACGAACAGGCAAATAAAAGTAGATAGCTATATTTGGCTATGAAAGGTTTTTTACAGAAATCACTTCAGCCATTAGCTAGCTAGCTAGATCTAGACAACAAGAGCTGACCTCAACACAGAGGCTAGCTAACGTTAGCTAGCTCAGGTCCAAATGCCATTCCTACATTTTCCCACAAAACATAGCTAATTACCTAGCTAGCTAGCTACATACGTTCAAAACCAACACCAAACTTTCATGAAATTGTTACGCTGCTACCTTACAATGCATGCAATGGGCTTTTGCAACACCAGCTAGCTAGCTACTCCATAACCCAAGCTATGGTAAAAGCTATCCACATTTCACTGTCAGATAGGTAGATGTAGTGCTGCCGTAGTGTAATTTTAGAGCATTACTTTAAATAGAGCCATGAGGAAGCCTTTAGGAGACTTTATGCTGAAGTACTGAAATACAAACCTAAGAAACATATGGTTCTCAGAACGGTATGTGCTAGATGGGTATCCTTCACCATTCCCAGAGCCTGGTGAAAAGGTTGTATGCAAAACAACCAGGACAACCATGCTCTCACCAAGCTCTAAGAAACATATGGTTCTCAGAACGTTATGTGCTAGCTGGGCAGTGGCTCTTGTTGCCTAATTGAGCTGACTCCGCGCTGGGGTTGCTCATTTCATGTCTCAAGCCCTCGTCTCAGGAATGTGCTGCTAAAAAGGCAAATCCGCGAGGCAAATCTAGGGGACGCTGGCAAACATAATCAACAAACTAATGTTTATGATTCCACTCGTTCGCAAAGAGGCAGGGGCGATTTAGAACTAAGTCAGATAAAGAATAAAAGCTTTAATGAGCTTTGATCAACTCTGGAAATATTTAGATGTTTACCTGTAATTGATTTTCTTTCTTAAGTACAAATTATATATACAAATAATATATACACTATCTTTCAAAAGTTTTGGGTCACTTAGAAATGTCCTTGTTTTTGAAAGAAAAGCACATTTTTTTCCATTAAAATAACATCAAACTGATCAGAAATACAGTGTAGACATTGTTAATGTTGTAAATGAGTATTGTAGCTGGAAACGGCTGATATATATGGAATATCTACATCAGCGTACAGAGGCCCATTATCAGCAACCATCACCCCTGTGTTGAAAAATGGCACGTTGTGTTAGCTAATCCAAGTTGATCATTTTAAAAGGCTAATTGATCATTAGAAAACCCTTTTGCAATTATGTTCGCACAGCTGAAAACTGTTATCATGATTAAATAAGCAATAAAACTTTAGACTAGTTGAGTATCTGGAGCATCGGCATTTGAGGGTTCGATTACAGGCTCAAAATGGCCAGAACAAAGCACTTTTTTCTGAAGACTTGTCAGTCTCTTCTTGTTTTGAGAAATGAAGGCTATTCCATGCGAGAAATTGCCAAGAAACTGAAGATCTGGTACAACGCTGTGTATTACTCCCTTCACAGAACAGCGCAAACTGGCTCTAACCAGAATAGAAAGAGGAGTGGGAGGCCCCGGTGCACAACTGAGCAAGAGGACAAGTACATTAGAGTGTCTAGTTTGAGAAACAGACGCATCACAAGTCCTCAACTGGCAGCTTCATTAAATAGTACCCGCAAAACAACAGTCTCAACGTCAACTTTGAAAAGGCAACTCCGGGATGTTGGCCTTCTAGGCAGAGTTCCTCTGTCCAGTGTCTGTGTTCTTTTGCCCATGTTAATCTTTTCTTTTTATTGGCCAAACTGAGATATGTCTTTTTCTTTGTAACCCAGCATCCCGGAGTGGCCTCTTCACTTTTGACATTGGGACTGGTGTTTTATGGGTACTATTTAATGAAGCTGCCAGTTGAGCAGCTTCAAGCTGCCTCCTGACCTCCTAATCTCATCACCAATGCTAATTCATATCATAGACAAGTAAGTGAATAACTCTACTGCACTGTAGGCGCCACCACCTGAAAAAAACTACCATCATCTGAATATTGATATAAAAAAAGATAAACAAAATTCCAAGAGGTAAGAAATTGGGAGTCGTGCAATTATCCTCCTCACTGGCGAGTTTAGATTACTTGATATTCCACTCGATATCATTCGTAATTAAACCAAGCACATCTCCTCCAGTTAATTGAACACTGAAGACTCTGACCCTGCTGGTCTGGTTGCATGTGTGGAATTCTGTATATCTGTATTCAGTGAACGTCCTGAGGTGATTGTGTCTGTGCGAACTAACCTATGCTGAGAGAGAGAGGGAGATGATTATGCAGTGTGTGTGTGTGTGTGTGTGCACTCGTGCGTGTGCACACACGTTTGTGTGTGTTTGGGGAGGGATATTGAGGGGGTTGTCAGCCTGTGTCTGGCTAGATCTGGGTAGCCTGCGGCGAGGTGGATGGTGGGTGGTGGTGGGTACGGGACCGGCTGAGGGATCTCCTTGCCCTGGCCATGTCCCTAGAGAAGGCCTCTGTCTAGCTGGCGCCGTACCCCCCAAACCTGGGCCTCTGGGGATATATGGAGATATACAGGCAGAGTGGGCAGGAGGGTAGAGAGGGTAGGCGAAGGGGGGGGGGGGGTAAACACACAAAAAAAGAAACACAGTCTAAGAAACAAAGGCAGGAAGAGTCAGTAACCATGGAAACCCACCACCAAAGCTCTGACCAAAGCTAAATTAGCCTTTTTTCTCCTCTCTCTCCACTGTTTACTTCTCACACCAGAACTCACCATTCACCAGTTCTTCCCTCTCTTCCATTTCTTTCCCTTTTTCATCCTTTTCCCTTAGTTTCTTCCCCCATTATCATCCCCCATTATCAGTCAATTATGTCTTTCCATTGTAACCTAGTCCACATTTCCTGCTCTCTTTCTCTCAGTGAACTATACCACATCCTATCAAAAACTATACTACATGTCTATCAAAAACAGATCAATATATGACACTTCCCCACCATGTGTCCATACACTGCCCTCCCTCCCTCCCTCCCTCCCTCCCTCCCTCCCTCCCTCCATCCATCCAACCACCAAGAGGCATGGCCAAGCAGGTTATTGAGGGGGAGTTATAGAAAGGGCCAGGTTAGGGTCTGGTGGCCAGGCAGAGAAACATGCCCGGCAGCCGTCCACATTGAACCAGGCAGAATAATGGAGCCCCTGGTGTGCCTGAGCTTCTGGGCCGGGAAGACCGGGACGACCTGGGGGCTGGGGCCTTAGTGACCGTCAACTGGGTCAGCCTGGCCCTCACTGCTGGAGCTCCTGCTGGAAAAGAGGACATAATGACTGAGACACCGGAGTTAATCCACATGGGGGGGGGGGGGGGCTGTGTGTGATTATGTACTGTATGTGTGTGTGTTTTAGAACAAACAACTTGTAAAAGCTAAGGCTGAGATTCAATCTGAAAACACACTTTGGTGCGCTTGACATTAAAAGAAAATTCCCAGGTGAGCCGACATTTACTACATTTAAAAGCTACATTGTCAACTAGAATGCTCGGAATGATACCTGGCCTAAACCATTGGTGTAATACTAAATCTTGTGAATGCTGTAGTTCCAGTGTGCTCCAGTGTGTGAATGAATTGTCTTTGAATGAGACTGGTTTATTTCTGTGTTTCGGGTTCTGTATTCTTGCCTTAGGCTGTTTTGGTCACCGGTTGTGTGCTCTTGTTTTCTTTATACAGTATGTACAGTATGAATGTATTCCCAGACTCCTCCACACGCTAATTCTAGTAACGTTAATCCTTTCATTGTTCGTTTTGAGTGTGTGCTCATATTCATTAATGAGTGTCTCTCCTAGTCTCTCAGATGCTATGGTATAATCACTGTTTCCTAAAACACACACACACACACACACACACACACACACACACACACACACACACACACACACACACACACACACACACACACACACACACACACACACACACACACACACACACACACACACACACACACACACACACACACACACAGCAGGCAGGCACACCCCCAGACAGACTGTCCTGTGCTGTGTTATCACCATCTATCATCTCTATGAAAACAAGAGGAGAGAAATTACTTTGCCTCCCAGCTACAGCAGCACTCAATCTCTTACCTACTGTCTCACACACTTACTTCAGGTGTGTAGTACTAGGCCTTTGATGTATGTGTATGTGTGTGTGTGTGTAAGAGGGAAGTGTGTGTGAATGTGTGTGTGTGTGTGTATGTGTGTAAAAGGGAAATGTGTGTGTGTTCATATTTGCGTGTTTGCGTGAGGGCCCAGGTTAAAGGGTCTGTTCTATCGCAACATGTCCAGACAGGAAGGTAGCCCCTGAGAAAAGAGAAGAAAGAAGAAGATGAGAGGGACGAGGAAAGAGGAGAGAAGAGATGGCAGTCATTTGCGGCTCCGTTGCTCTTATCTCTTGTGAGAGAGAAAAGTAGCTCATCAAATTCTCCCTTCACCTCCATTCTCCCCCACCGCAATAAGAGTACCTCTGTTTGTTTAACATCCAGCTCCGGTGTCAAACTTAGATTAATAAGGGGGCTTTTTAAAGAGGTAGACACACACACACGCAGCACACACACACGCACGTTCTAAAGAAAAAGCGGGCTACTGTCCGTGAGTGTAGAGCTCTCCTCTCTTCTCTCCAGAGCCGTCGTGCTGAGTGACATGGTCATTTCACTGCAGTATTTGTCCTCAGCTCATAATCATGGTCGGGGCCAGTGGTAAGAGGAGAAGAGATCTGTTGATCTGCCGCTGTGTGATGGAGCTACGCATGTTAATCCCGCTGGAATAGCAGCTAGGCTGATTAAGGATTCATAGGGTATAAACTTTACCGTTACTGCTATACATAATCTCACTGTCTTATCAGGTTTGGCCAAGCTTACGCTAACTAGGTGAGCTAATCCCAGGTGTGTGTGTGTGTGTGTGTGTGTGTGTGTGTGTGTGTGTGTGTGTGTGTGTGTGTGTGTGTGTGTGTGTGTGTGTGTGTGTGTGTGTGTGTGTGTGTGTGTGTACACGCACGTGTGTGTGCTTCAGTGCTTTATCTCCAGAGTGTATGTACGAATGATGAGTATGTAGTGTGAATTAGAGGTCGACCGATGAATCGGAATGGCCGATTAATTAGGGCCGATTTCAAGTTTTCATAACAATCGGTAATCAGCCTTTTTGGACAACGATTATGGCCGATTACATTGCAATCCACGAGGAGACTGCGTAGCAGGCTGACCACCTGTTATGCGAGTGCAGCGTCAAAAGGACCTTGTGGCTGCAAGGAGCCAAGGTAAGTTGCTGGATAGCATTAAACTTATCTTCTAAAAAACAATCAATCTTCACATAATCACTAGTTAACTACACATAGTTGATAATATTACTAGGTCAACTAGCTTGTCCTGCGTTGCATATAATCAAAGTGGTGCCTGTTCATTTATCATCGAATCACAGCCTACTTCAACTTCGCCAAACGGGCGATGATTTAACAAAAGCACATTCGCAAAAAAATAAATAATCTTTGCACAATGTACCTAACCATGAACATCAATGCCTTCCTTAAAATCAATATACAGAAGTATATATTTTTAAACCCGCATATTTAGTTACAGGACATGCATGTTAGCAGGCAATATTAACTAGGGAAATTGTGTCACTTCTCTCTTGCGTTCAGTGCAAGCAGACTAGAGTCAGGTTATATGCAACAGTTTGGGCCGCCTGGCTCGATGCGAACTGTATGAAGACCATTTCTTCCTAACAAAGACCGTAATTAATTTGCCAGAATTTTACATAATTATGACATAACATTGAAGGTTGTGCAATGTAACAGCAATATTTAGACTTGGGGTTGCCACCCGTTCTATAAAATACAGAACGGTTCCGTATTTCGCTGAAAGAATAAACGTTTTGTTTTCGAAATTATGGTTTACGGATTTGACCATTATAATGACCAAAGGCTCGTATTTCTGTGTGTTTATTATAATTAAGTCTATGATTTGATATTTGATAGAGCAGTCTGACTGAGCGGTGGTAGGCAGCGTTTACTGCGTTTGCCAGCAGCTTTTCACAATGCTTCAACATTGCGCTGTTTCTAACTTCAAGCCTATCAACTCCCGAGATTAGGCTGGCAATACTAAAGTACCTATTAGAACATTCAATAGTCAAAGGTATATGAAATACAAATGGTATAGAGAGAAATAGTCCTATATTAACTACAACCTAAAACTTCTTACCTGGGAATATTGAAGACTCATGTTAAAAGGAACCACCAGCTTTTGTTCTCATGTTCTAAGCAAGGAACTTAAACATTAGCTTTTTTTACATGGCACATATTGCACTTTTACTTTCTTCTCCAACACTTTGTTTTTGCATTATTTAAACCAAATTGAACATGTTCATTATTTATTTCAGACTAAATAGATATTATTTATGTATTATGTTAAGTTAAAATAAAAGTGTTCATTGTTCATTCAGTATTATTGTAATTGTCATTATTACAAATATACACTGCTCAAAAAAATAAAGGGAACACTTAAACAACACAATGTAACTCCAAGTCAATCACACTTCTGTGAAATCAAACTGTCCACTTAGGAAGCAACACTGATTGACAATAAATTTCACATGCTGTTGTGCAAATGGAATAGACAAAAGGTGGAAATTATAGGCAATTAGCAAGACACCCCCCAAAACAGGAGTGATTCTGCAGGTGGTGACCACAGACCACTTCTCAGTTCCTATGCTTCCTGGCTGATGTTTTGGTCACTTTTGAATGCTGGCGGTGCTCTCACTCTAGTGGTAGCATGAGACGGAGTCTACAACCCACACAAGTGGCTCAGGTAGTGCAGTTCATCCAGGATGGCACATCAATGCGAACTGTGGCAAAAAGGTTTGCTGTGTCTGTCAGTGTAGTGTCCAGAGCATGCAGGCGCTACCAGGAGACAGGCCAGTACATCAGGAGACGTGGAGGAGGCCGTAGGAGGGCAACAACCCAGCAGCAGGACCGCTACCTCCGCCTTTGTGCAAGGAGGTGCACTGCCAGCGCCCTGCAAAATGACCTCCAGCAGGCCACAAATGTGCATGTGTCAGGATATGGTCTCACAAGGGGTCTGAGGATCTCATCTCGGTACCTAATGGCAGTCAGGCTACCTCTGGCGAGCACATGGAGGGCTGTGCGGCCCCACAAAGAAATGCCACCCCACACCATGACTGACCCAACGCCAAACCAGTCATGCTGGAGGATGTTGCAGGCAGCAGAACGTTCTCCACGGCGTCTCCAAACTCTGTCATGTCTGTCACACGTGCTCATGTGCTCAGTGTGAACCTGCTTTCATCTGTGAAGAGCACAGGGCGCCAGTGGCGAATTTGCCAATCTTGGTGTTCTCTGGCAAATGCCAAACGTCCTGCACGGGGTTGGGCTGTAAGCACAACCCCCACCTGTGGACGTCGGGCCCTCATACCACCCTCATGGAGTCTGTTTCTGACCGTTTGAGCAGACACATGACATTTGTGGCCTGCTGGAGGTCATTTTTCAGGGCTCTGGCAGTGCACCTCCTTGCACAAAGGCGGAGGTAGCGGTCCTGCTGCTGGGTTGTTGCCCTCCTACGGCCTCCTCCACGTCTCCTGATGTACTGGCCTGTCTCCTGGTAGCGCCTGCATGCTCTGGACACTACGCTGACAGGCACAGCAAACCTTTTTGCCACAGTTCGCATTGATGCGACATCCTGGATGAACTGCACTACCTGAGCCACTTGTGTGGGTTGTAGACTCCGTCTCATGCTACCACTAGAGTGAGAGCACCGCCAGCATTCAAAAGTGACCAAAACATCAGCCAGGAAGCATAGGAACTGAGAAGTGGTCTGTGGTCACCACCTGCAGAATCACTCCTGTTTTGGGGGGTGTCTTGCTAATTGCCTATAATTTCCACCTTTTGTCTATTCCATTTGCACAACAGCATGTGAAATTTATTGTCAATCAGTGTTGCTTCCTAAGTGGACAGTTTTGATTTCACAGAAGTGTGATTGACTTGGAGTTACATTGTGTTGTTTAAGTGTTCCCTTTATTTTTTTGAGCAGTGTATATTAAAATCAGCCGATTAATGAGTATCAGCTTTTTTTTGTCCTCCAACAGGTGGGAATGGGTTGTGTGTACAATCCATTACCCAATTCACCTCTGGAGCTGAGGAAAATACCCATTCCTTATCCTAGCCAAGCACCCTAAACAACACAGGCAATGCAAGTGGCCTTGCACCGATGCTTTCCCAATACCCTAATCATGTGTTGTGTGGTTTATTGACCCACAGGGGTCAACCAAGGAGTCAAAGGTTGATTTATCCATTCTGAACCTATTACAGGCTGAGGCCGCGGAGGACAGAACATCTGTCATTATTCAACGTACTGGGGCTATAAATTAAGAGATTACCAACAATGATTGTTGATGAGTCAGATTATATGAACGTTAATGTACAGTTTTTACCAATAAACCAGATTATGTGTGTGAAAATGGTTTCCCAGAGCCACGGAAAAGCATCCAACTAACTCTACACAGGTGAGTTGAGTGGCATCATCAGTAAGTGTCGATGTGCCCCCCCCCCCACATTTTCCCCCTCTCTCTCTCTCTCTCTCTCTCTCTCTCTCTCTCTCTCTCTCTCTCTCTCTCTCTCTCTCTCTCTCTCTCTCTCTCTCTCTCTCTCTCTCTCTCTCTCTCTCTCTCTCTCTCTCTCTCTCTCTCTCTCTCAGACAACACACTGCACCAATGTGTCATGGTCACTAGAGCGCTCTCTCTCTGTGTGTGTGTCTCTCTCACACACACACACACACACAACACACTACACCGATGTCTCATGGTCACCTGAACGTTCCTTCCTCTCTCTGAACATTCCCCCTCTCTCTCTCTCTCTCTCTCTCTCTCTCTCTCTCTCTCTCTCTCTCTCTCTCTCTCTCTCTCTCTCTCTTTCTCTCTCTCTCTCTCTCTCTCTCTCTCTCTCTCTCTCTCTCTCTCTCTCTCTCTCTCTCTCTCTCTCTCAGACAACACACTGCACCAATGTGTCATGGTCACTAGAGCGCTCTCTCTCTGTGTGTGTGTCTCTCTCACACACACACACACACACAACACACTACACCGATGTCTCATGGTCACCTGAACGTTCTTTCCTCTCTCTGAACATTCCCCTCTCTCTCTCTCTCTCTCTCTCTCTCTCTCTCTCTCTCTCTCTCTCTCTCTCTCTCTCTCTCTCTCTCTCTCTCTCTCTCTCTCTCTTTCTCTCTCTCTCTCTCTCTCTCTCTCTCTCTCTCTCTCTCTCTCTCTCTCTCTCTCTCTCTCTCTCTCTCTCTCTGTGTCTTTATGATGTGTGGTCTCGCTCTCTACTACACTGAGCAATCCCCCCTGACAAAGAGAACAAATCTCCATTGTGACTGTGTGTCAGCCAGGCCACGGTCTATTGTATAGCACAATGGCTCCTCTAAAGTAGGTGTGCATGTATTTCTTATACAGTAGGCTGCGTCCTTTATTGCAGGGTCACTCCAGTTGATGAGAAATGTTTTTAGGCCGGCTGAGCCCAGGTGTATGGGAAGTCTGAGGAACAATGGTGATTGTGTGTGTGCCTTTCAAAGTGCCTGTGGCTCTGAACACTGGTAATCAAGTCTATTCGCTATTCTTCAGCGCCGAGCATTCCTGTAACTTTAGAGTGACTTAAAAGTAGAACATGGGACACACACACGGTAACACACATGCATAAACACACATCATAACCAAGTAAGTGCCATGTGCACATTGCAGAGGAAAAGATATGGATCCAGCTATATGCAATCAGGTTTGTCAATGTGACCATGATCACATGCAAACACACACATGCATGCACATTGCACACCCGCCCATACAAATGAACTCGCTCACTCATACACACACACTTGCGTAGCTGTTTGCAGAGTTGGCCAGAGGCTGTGCATCAACACCTGAGTGGATGCCTGGATTTGCGACTGTGGAGTGTGTGAAAGTTATTAAAGTCATGGGAGGGTGTGGGAAACTGTCATTCTATTCGGAAGAGCCGGCTCAGGTTAACAATGAATGTGCTTGAATGTAACCTAACCTTTCGCTCCTTTCCTTTCCTCCAAATCTGTACACACACACTTACCAGGATATATATACATTGATATTGCAGATCTCCACATCATTAGCACATACACTACATGACAAAATGTATTTGACAGCTGCTCGTCGAACATTCCAAAATCATGGGCATTAATGTGGATTTTTTTCCCTCCTTTGCTGCTATAATAGCCTCCGCTCTTCTGGGAAGGCTTTCCACTAGATGTTGGAACATTGCTGCGGGGACTTCCATTCAGCCATGAGAGCATTAGTGAGGTCGAGCGATGATGTTGGGCGATTAGGCCTGGCTCACAGTAGGCGTTCCAATTCATCTCAAAGGTGTTTGTTGGGGTTGAGGTCAAGGCTCTGTGCAGGCCAGTCAAGTTCATCCACACCGATCTCGACAAACCATTTCTGTATGGACCTCGCTTCGTGTACGGTGGCATGATGAAACAGGAAATGGCCTTCCCCAAACTGTTGCCACAAAGTTGGATGCACAGAATCGTCTAAAATGTCATTGTATGCTGTAGTGCTAAGATTTCCCTTCACTGGAACTAAGGGGCCTAGCCCAGACCATGAAAAACAGCCCCAGACCATTATTCCTCCTTCACCAAACTTTATAGTTGGCACTATGCATTCGGGCAGGTAGCGTTCTCCTGGCATCCGCGAAACTCAGTTGTCCGTCAGACTGACAGATTCATCACACCAGAGAATGCGTTTCCACTGCTCCGGAGTCCAATGGTGGCGACACCACTCCACTAACACTTGGCATTTCGCATGGTGATCTTAGGCTTGTATGCGGCTGCTCGGCAATGGAAACCCATTTCATGAAGCTCCCGAAGAACAGTTCTTGTGTTGACGTTGCTTCCAGAAGCAGTTTGGAACTCGGTAGTGAGTGTTGCAACCGAGGACAGACAAGTTTTATGATTTATGCGCTTCAGCACTTGACGGTCCTGTTCTGTGAACTTGTGTGGCCTATAACTTCGCAGCTGAGCCGCTGTTGCTCCTAGACATTAACACTTCACAGTAACAGCACTTACAGTTGACCGGGGCAGCTCGAGCAGGGCCGAAATTTTATGAACTGACATGTTGGAAAGGTGGCATACTATGACGGTGCTACGTTGAAAGTTATTGAGTTCTTCTGTAAGGCCATTCTACTGTTAATATTTGTCTATGGAGGTTGCACGGCTGTGTGCTCGATTTTATACACCTGTCAGCAACAGGTGTGGCTGAAATAGCCCGAATCCACTAATTTGAAGGGGCGTTCACATTGTTTTGTATGTATAGTGTATTTGCTGTTCATTATCAATCTAGCGTATCTTCAGTGAAATTTGGAGAAGAGTTAGCGTTGCACTATACAAGCATCAACACAATGACCACCTAACTGTTAGGAACGTGTCTCATTATTTAGGGACATATTCATCACTATAGACTATTGCCTAACAATATTCAAATCAATCAATTCTATTTTTCCCCAAGAGGCAACTTTAGCTGAGTGGGCCAATAAACAACAGCAGTCTATAAACAGTAATAAACACATAACCAACATAATTTAACTACACAACCCAAACTATCTGCACATTAATTACAGACCAATTCAGCTGATTAGTTTATTCCTAGTTTATTCCTAATTCATTCTTCGCTAAACATAGCGCATGTGTACCTACTATGATCAACAATAACACATCTCTCTCTCTCTCTTTCTCTCTCTCTCTCTCTCTTTCTCTCTCTCTCTCTCTCTCTCTCTCTCTCTCTCTCTCTCTCTCTCTCTCTCTCTCTCTCTCTCTCTCTCTCATATAACTGTGTGCTAAGCTCTGAGCTCTGGGGTTTCCAGGCGGTCTCATGGGACAGGTTGTTACTGTGGTATCTGTGGTATGCAGCATGTGTGTAAGACACCATCCTCAGGTGGAAGCGTGTGTCTCTCTCGCTCTCTCTCTGTGTGTGTGTGTGTTTGTGTGCAGGCGTGCGTCTGTGTATATGATTAGAACACCCTCAGGGTAGACAGTTAACTTGTTGGGGTGGTCAGCTCCGTGATTTAGGACCCACCTGGTGGTTCTCACCGTCACGTGACGGGGTTTACATTCCGCCCTGAGGTCACAGAGACAGTGGGGGTGCATACCGCGACTGTCAGTCTGAAGTGTCAACCCAGTAGCAGTATGACCTCACCTCGGTCTACTAATCCCTTGGATAGAAATATGCCATTTTAGCAGACGCTTGCATCCAAAGTGACTTCCTGTCATGCGTGCGTACATTCTAACGTATGGGTCGCCCGGGACTCAAACCCACAACCCTGGCATAGCAAGCGAGCCATACAGGACCAAAACTGGATTGCCTTTGACCTCGCCACAATCTCTTTCTCACACAGAGACACTACACACACCTGCTACAGTCA